>NW_006159701.1:1036094-1088803 GCF_000334495.1 Tupaia belangeri chinensis | reverse complement strand
AGAGCGGTTGGAGGGGTCGGATGGTGGTACAATGGTAAAACAATGCTCTGCAAGGTTGACCTACATGGATAGGTTCCAGGTTCACACCAGAGGCCTCCCTGAATTCACCAAGCAAGCACGAACCCATGGTTCAGGGCTGGCAGAATGCTAGAGGTGAAATATGGTGTCAGTATCCTGTTGGGGGTGCCTGTCTGTCTGATTCTCTTTCTCATGGAAGAAATAAACATTTCTATTTATTTATTTATTTATTTATTTTATTTTTTTGGTAAAGAGAGTTTGGAGAATGGAGTCGGCGATCAGCCAGTGTATCTGGTAATACCCAGATGCTAAGTTCCTACTTTTTTTTTTTTTCAGCCTTTTCTGAATTTCAAAGTGTGTGTGGACACAAGTCTGGTCCATACCAACCCAGGGTAGGATCTAAATGAAAATCCTTAGAATGGGACAATTGCTTAACCTGAAACTGGGCATGCCTGAATGTGGATAGTATGCTCAGACTCCATCCTCCCTAAATAACAGTTTTCCACCAGTGGCTCGATACTACACTTGTGCTACCGCCATTAGGAGCAGCTTACACACTTGTCCACAGCAGGCTGGTGGGATGAACTACAGGCCGTACACACGAAGGAGTACTACACAGCCACAAGAAGAGAACAAGGAATAGCTCTATCAAATGGACATGCACCTGCATTGCTAGAAATTTATGACAGAGCTTTCAAAATAAAATAGGCCCTCTAACTTTCAAAACAAAATGAACGTGGCATGATTTTCAGAATATACTGTCAGGGGGAAAATGCAAGCTGCAGAAGAGTATACATAATATTCTACTTTTTATTAAAGAAAGAAAGAAACTCATGTATGTGGGTGGTATTCGCTAATTTTAATACAAAGAAACAGCAGGAAGCAGAAACCCATGGAAATGCTTACCTGTGAAAGGTGGGTGGTAACAAGATGGAAGAGCTGGGAAGGAAGGGCCCTCTGAGAGGTAAGAAAATAAAAGGCTCGGGCCCAGCAGAGGCACATGGGTAGCACCACCATGTGGGAGGCTGAAAGCTGATGGGGAGGCCGGGTTTGGTTGCACGTGCCTCTAATCCTAGCTAATCAGGAGGCTGAGACGGGAGGACTAAGACACAGGGAGACTGCCAGAAACACCTCTCTCTGGTCCAGCTGTGGTGGTGGAGGCAGTAGGGCACTACTGCATGATACTAGAGCCAAATGAGGAGCCCTGAGTTCAGAGCCTGGGCCCACCTGAATGTCAGGTGCACCCACTTGGGACCTGGCTGGTTGGGATGCAGGGAGGGATCATGGCATGGTGAGACCCTGTCAAAGATACCTGAGGCTGTTGGACCGAGCATTGCTAGTGCGAGAATTTTCTGGGTTGGGAACACTGGGTCCTGGTGAGAGAGGAAGGTGCAGCCCCACCCAGAGCCCTGCCTGCTGCCGTGACCCACCTCCTTGGCTCGGAGCTGCTCATTTCCAACAGTGGCACTCAGCAGGGGCCGGAGGGAGCCAAGGAGCTGCCACCATGGCCAGTCCTTGACCTCCAGGAACACAGCCATGTTCTTCTGAATACACTGTGCAGCCAGTCGGCGAATCTGCAGGGCGAGGAGAAGAGAAAAATGAAGGGGTCTGACCCGGGTGGGAGTAAAGGAAGCTAAGGGCAAGGAGAAAGTGGGTTTATAGCCTAGTGGAAGGGACTGGGTAACTTCCATAATAAATCAATGAAAGGTTTCCATTCACAGAGTCTTTTGATACCTCAGGCTCTCTGCATCAGGTTTTATCCCACAATTTAGTCTTGAACAACCAGATAATAGTAGCTGGGGAGAGTAGAAGACACACCAGGGCTACACCTTCTACGGGGATGAGATTCAAAGTCACCATGTAAGGCACATCTATTCTTAAAATCCCTAAAACTGGGACCAGCTGATGGTGTAATGGTTATGTCACTGGACTCCCATGTAGTCAACTGTGGTTCGAGTCCTGGATCTGGCGACTTAAAACTCATGCAGGGCTCATGTGCGTGTGTGCCCAAAATTCTGAGAGGAGAATAGAGCGGAAGAGATTGTGGCATGGCCATCTCCTCTAGGGGTGATTTCTCACTTTCTATCTGTCTGTCTGTCCAGTGAGTGCACGCACCCTATAAGAAAAATCTCTCAAAAAAAAATAAAAAATCCCCAAAACTGCTCACAAGAAACAATACCCAGGACTCAGAACTATGTTGTTAGCTTATATTTATGGGACAGAGTTTTCAAATTGTATTTTCAACACCAACTTTGTGCTTTTCAAAGTTGAGTGTGCACTGGGACCTCCCAGAAAGCTTGTGAAAATATGGCTTGCTGGACTTCGCCCCAGAGGTCACAATGCAGTAAGTCCAGGGCCCAAGTGCATTTCTAACACATCCCCAGGTGCTGCTGAAGCTGCTGGTGCTCTTTGAGCAGCTCCCACTAAGTCGTTCTTATCACTGGGGCAGACTGGGCTTAATGGCAGGCTTGGAGATGCCACCCCAACAGCCAAGACTCACAAATGGTACAGCACTGCCTAAGTGCCAGGCACTGCCCAGGGCACCGTGCACACTTCAGCTCAGTCCTCACTGCAGTCCCAGAAAGGCAGTGTTAGTATCATCTCTATTTTACAGGTGGGGAAGCAGAGATGCAGAGGAAGTAAAGTCTCTTGCATGATGCCAGTAGCAGAGCCCAGGCTCTTAACCTCTATCCCAAATCATCCCAAGGATAAGTTGTTGATGCAGTGGACCAGAATTCTCTGTGCACCTGAATCACCAGGTGAGCAGAGTAGCATACCAGTGGAGCTGTCCATAGTATTTTCCTTATTCATGTTTCCACATCTTTCTCTTTTGCCAAGCACATACACTTGAACTGACAAATTCACATGAGCTGGAGGCACATGTAATAAAACTCTATTCGAGTAGTGGTAATTTGATAAAAGTGGACAAATAGGGAAGACTTAATGCAAAGTGAAGTGAGTCAAACAATGAGAAGCATTGTATGTCCCAGCTCAATATATATACTGAATGGCTGTGCTTTATAGCAGAAACTGAAAGATTAAAAGGTTTCGCTGCAAAGAGGGCAACTGTAGCTGCTAGTGACAGTGTCAGGAAGGTTATAGGAGGTAGATAGTAGGAAGTAGAGGGAGAGAATCGGGGAAAAATCAAACAACACATTTAATAGACACAAAAAGTAAAAGTTATCTGCTGATGATAATGTGTATGGTAATGTCTTTGACTTGACTAATATGCACTGTATTTATGCTGGGGAAAACTATGTTGTACTCTGTAAAGATATACAGTGATTAAATGTAAATTAAAAAATAATAATAAATAACTTTAAAAAATAGCAATTTAGAAGAATGATACTAAGGTAATAGCAGCTGGTATTTACTGAGCAGTTACTGTGTACCACGCACTGTATTCTCACCTTCACCCAACTGCTAAGAGGTAGGGGTGAGATTCAAACATGTATCATTTGTCCCCGAAGCCGTGTGGCTTCCTGCCCATCATGCAGGCTGCAGGCAGGAAGTTCAGTGAAGAGAGAGCTCTGAAGATAGTGACCCAGGATGTCTCAAGACTGTGAGCTCTACTTGCCCTGGAGTCCCAAGCACCTGAGTGATCAGGACCTGCCCATGTCCAGTAGGTTGACCTATGAACTCCTCTAGTAGTGAAACAGGATGAAGACACAAATTGGCGCAGGAGGGTCTGCACAACCTCAGGAATATCTAGATTAAAGCCAACATCTTTGGCAATTGGATGCCAATGTCCCGAGAAATAATCCTAACATCCTGCAAAGCCTCATTTGCAAAGCAGCTCACTGTGCACGGTGAGACGTAGACTGGCAGCCTCGGCCTCACTGAAGGAGATTCACTGAAGCCCCACGCTCACTCCATGCCCACTGAATCAGAGTCTGTGTGTTGACAATATGCCGTACCTTCAGCTTCTTAAATTCCTGGCGAGACAGAAAGCCCTTGCAAGCTGCTTGGAAGAGAACAATGCTCTGGGACACCAGCTTCTCTCGCTGCTTCTCCAGCCTGGAGACCACACCTGCCTTGAGGAAAACCTGGGAAGAAGGAAGCTTGCAGGTGATTCTCTGCTGAGCCAGGTGGTCTGGAATGGGAGGTGCTACAACCCAGATCCTAGTTCTCTCCTTTTTTTTTTTTTTCTGGAGAGGTTTTTGCTATAGGGCGCATGCACTCACCAGACAGAGAGAGACATAGAGACAGAAAGCGAGAAATCACCCCCCAGGGGGGATGGTCACACCACAATCCCTTCCCCTCCATTCTCCTCTCAGGATCTTGGGCACACACACACACGTGCCCAGAGTGAGTTTTAAGCCACCAGGTCCGGGACGTGAACCGTGGTCGACTATGTGGGAGTCCAGCAACATAGCTATAGCCATTACACTAACTGCTGGTTCCCCAGATCCTAGTTCTCTTGCATCCACCCCATGTGTTGACAGCTGTCCTTTAATGAGGGCCTAAATGATGAAAGTTCCTTTCTAAAGGCCCTGCTTTCCTCTCCTCTATAGCCCCTGGATTCTCAGTGTGGTCCATGGCTGGGAGCTATTGAGAAGTGCGGGATCTCAGACCACAGTCAGATCTGCTGAGCCAGAACTTGCACTTCAGCCCAGTTCCCAGGGCATGCACATGCATGCTGGTTTACGGCCGCTGCCAGCACAGGTGTGCCTCAGCTGCTCTGTGCACCAGCATCACCAGGGGAGTGAAGGAGCAGATTCCCTGCTCTTGCCTCAGGAGAGGTAGAATCCATGGATTTGGGGTCAGGCCTGAAATGTGCACTTTTGTGATAAGTGCTGCTAGCGATCTGAGGGGCGGGCTGGCCTAGAAATACTGTGGTCCAGCGTTGTAAGAAGGAGCAAGAACTGTAGGAGAAGTAAGAACAGCCCTCCCCAGTTTGGAGGGAGTGGGGCTGGGCTGGAGCGCCCCCCCCCCCATGGAGGTACTCGGGCATCTAGTGGAAAACGACTCTCAGAACATGGTCTCCAGGCCGTGGCTCATCAATAATGGATGATGGCCTCTGCGACACTGTGATCAATGCTCCTCAGCACCCTGCAGCGCTGCCTTCCAATAAGCTACAGGGGGAATGGGAATGGGGGAACGGCCAGGATCCCAGGACTCACTGTCAGCAGAAGATTAAGGCAGAGTGTCCTGGATGTTTGGGCTAAAGGATTTTCTGAGAACCTGCAGCTTTCGGGGCGCATCTACTCCAGCCAACATGGCAAAGTACCTACGGTTTGGTGTGGCTATTTTCTCACCTCCTCAGAGGCAAAGGAAAGATTCTTGAATGGTGGGATTTGAGTCTGTGACAAGGGGGAGGGGTCACTTTTCAGATGCTTTTATGCTGTTTTTTTTCTAAAGATAGTCTTGTGTATGTCTCACTCCCTGCCCTGCCTACCCCAGCTCCCTGCTGCCAAGAGCATGTGTTCTCACCAGAAAGAGACAGAGAAAGTGAGAGGAGAAAGCATACCTCCCACCATGGAAAATAGTCACATTGCAATACCTTTTCCCCCATCTCCCCCGCCTTTCAGGATTTTGGGCACACACACACTCATGCCTAGTGTGTTTCTCAAGCCACCAGGTCCAGGATTCAAACCATGGGGTTGGTCATGTGGAATCTGGCTGCCTTAACCACAGGCCATAGAGCCATGCCACATCCTGTGTGTTTCTTTGTCAAATATGGCTTATAACTTCTAAGGAGTTCCGTTTCCATGAAGGTACCGACTAGTTCTATCTTATTTGTTGACATTACCAATTAACAGCTACCATTTATGGAGCACTTCCTGTGTTCTGGCACTGGGCTAAGCAAACCACTCAATAGGCAGGTAAAGCACATGCCGAATCCTGCGTGGTACTTATAATTCTCCCATTTCGTGGAGGGAGAAACTAAGGCTAAAAAAGGCATTTTTTAGTGTTTAAAGAATCAAACTCTTCTAAACTAATGAGCAACAAGCCCAGGATTTATTTCCCTCTCTCTGACTCCAGACAAGACTCCAGTTGTTACTGAATATCATGGACATTGTTATGGTATCTACATTTTTCAAAGCTCTTCCCCCTATGTCCCATTTAAATACTCAAAACCCTATGAAGATGGGACCAGCGGATGGTGAAATGGTTATGCTGCTGGACTCACATGTGGTTGACCGCAGTTTGAGTCCTGGACCTGGAGGCTTGAAACTCACACTGGGTGCATGTGTGTGTGTCCAAAATCCCAGAAAGAGAATGGAAAAGAGATTGGGGCATGGCCAGGTCCCCCGGGAGGGGTGATTTCTTGTTTTTCTGTCTCTGTCTCTCTCTGTCTCTCTGGTGAGCACACATGTCCTATAGCAGAGATCTCTCTTTAAAAAAATTAAAAATAAAAAAGCAAAAACACTAAGAGGGATCTTACAGCTTAGAAAGATATGTAATTCATTTAGGTTCATATACTCAGTGATAACAAAGCGAAGACTTGAACCCAGAGCCTTGGGATTATTTCCTAAACCCATTCCCAATGTCAATGTGAGGCTTCATTTCCTCATTCGTTATGATATAAATACCTGAAGTCTAGGATTTGATTGCAATTTGATTCTAGGTGGAACAAAGGGTCTCAATCGATTCTTTATTACCTTAAACCTATTTTTAGTAATGGAGACCACTCTGCCAAGTCTTCTCTCAGTGGGAAAATGAAATGAGCATGTCCATTTGAGGCTAACTCTGTTTTTGCAGCCCTCCAACGCCTTACAGAACACTTCCTCTCAGCCTGGGCCACCAAAGACAATTAGCTTCATTGAAATAAAGACACGATTGACTCATTACCTATCAGATTGTCTCAATAATGACTGCATTAATTTCACAAGCTAGTGACTCCTAAAAGCTGTTATAAAAAAAAATTAAAAATCAATGATCAAAGTGATGACAGCACCAGTTCTTACATTACAATAGGTGGTGGGGACTGCCAAAACCACTATTGATTAAGTATGAAGCTTTCATTAAAAAGATAATTGGAAACGACCATACACAGAATGGGAATAAGTCATTGCCTCTGTGGAATCTTGATTTTTTTTTTTCCTCCTTTAAGAGCATATTGCCGACCAGACAGCTGACTGCATGTGAAATCACACCTTTTTCATAAATGTCACGGCCCTCAGCACAAGCCTCGATAAGGCACTCGGGACTGAAAAATCACAAAGAAAAATCTAAATTATTCGCTTTTTGTGGGTGTAGCTGCTTATCAGGCTCAAACAGAGTGTAACATCCCAAGATCCTTCCCTTTAAGGAATCCAGAGTGGCCACTGCCAGGCAAGTTGTTTTCCTCTAAAACTTGCTGAAGGCCAAGATTTTTGAATATCTGATATAGCAATAGCTCCCAGAGTTGGGGACAAGGAATTAGCTCACCTTTTCATGGTAATTTTACAGTTTAGAAGAGTTTGATTCTTTAAACACTAAAATGCTATCCTATTTAATACACATCTTGTCCCCTGATAAATGCATTCAATGAGTAATGACTGCCAGCCTCTTTGAAATGACAACTTAGTGACTCCCCTGGTCAACTTGGGAGGTAGAAAGCAGAGGCTCCATTTTATAGATGACGTTACTGAGGCACTAAGGAGTGAAATAACTCAAGAGTCACACAGTTGAGAAGTAGTAGAGCCTAGGTATGCCAGTTCTATTTTCCAGAGGGCTTCCTAGCATCACAACCAACCCTCAATGCATAAGATGTTGCATCTGCCCTTAAAGATCTCAGTCTAGGGGGACCAGCAGTTAGCGTAATGGCTATGTCGCTGAACTCCCATGTAGTTGACCGTGGTTCGTGTCCTGGACCCGGTGGCTTAAAACTCACGCTGGGTGCATGTGCGTGCATGCCCAAGATCCCAAGGGGAGAACAGAGGAGAAGGGATTGCGGCGTGGCCATCCCCCCTGGGGGGTGATTTCTCGCTTTCTGTCTCTCTGTTTCTCTCTGTCTGTCTGTCGAGCACACGCGCCCTATAGCAAAAACGTCTTCAAAAAAAAGAAAAAAAAATATCTCAGTCTAGGCATCAGCAGGTGGCATAGCAGTTAAGGCACTGGACTCCCACATGGTCGGTAACGGTTTGAGTCCTGGACCTGGTGGCTTGAAACTCCTTCCAGGCACATGTGCATGCATGCCCAAAGTCCAGAGATGAGAATGGAAGAGAAGGGATCGTAGTATGGCCATCCTCCTGGAGGGTGATTTCTCGCTTTCTGTCTCTCTTTCTGTCTCTCCAGTGAGCATATGTGCCCAACAGCAAAAATCTATTAAAAAAAAAAAAAAAAAACTCAGTCAATTGCCTAACCTGGTTTCCAAAAGGACACATCGACCTTGATTTGCTCTCCTTAGTAATACCAAGTATTATTTGATAATGATAATGTTTTACCACTTATAGACTTCTTGTTCCTGGCCCTGTTAAACTGTGTGCAGCAAAGTCTTTTGTTTTCTTTCATGTTCTGCTCTCTCTGCTGGGATCATAGAGAATGACTTTTGTATTCATCAAATAACTGAGTAATTATCTAGACCACTGGTTCTCAGACTTGAGCGTGCATTGGAATCCCCTAGAGGGTTTGTTACAACACTGGCCCTGAGGGTTTAATCCACTCGGTCTTAGGCTGTCAGGCGATGTGATGCCAATGGTCCAGGGACCATCCTTTGAGAACTGCTGGCCTAGAAGGATCAAGTCCCCAGAGAACAATTCCCCTGATTTAAGGCCATAAAGACCTTTGTGTAAAGAATGTGCTACACATTTCCATTAATGAACAAGGGAACCCACAGTGTATTGAGAAGATTTGGCCTGATCTAGGTTTACGTGAAGTCTGTACCCTTAACTATCTAGAGGAGCTTGCAGAGGGGCTCGCTGACAGAGTCACAGCTTCTTCATCTGTAAAGCAAGGATATAGTTTTTATCTCACAGAGGACCATGAGGAACAAAGAAAAACAAAACATGAAATTGCCTGGCTTGGTAACTGACCTGGTAACTGACAGGTTCACTCCCTTTATTGGGAAACCCTGCAGAAGCCCAGAGGCTGTAACAGGTAGCTGCGGAAGTCAGGTTGAGACCAGGGTAGACGAGTGTCTCCAACCACAGACCTTCGCAGGACAAGCGGGTGGAGAGGATACTGTTGTGTGGAAGTTAATCCGAGAGGCTGTGGCCAGTGTTGGTGACTGTGAGATCTCCAAGGAAAGGGCTGCTTTCAGAGAAGCATGATAAGAAGGTTCCAAAAAGTAATAATGACTTAAAAATGCTGGGACCAGCAGTTGGCATAATGGCTATGTTGCTGAACTCCCTTGTAGTCGACCGTGGTTTGAGTCCTGGACCCAGTGGCTTAAACTCATGCCGGCGCGTGTCTGTGCATGCCCAAGATCCTGAGAGGAGAATGGAGGACAAGGGATTGCAGCATGGCCATTCCCCTGGGAGGTAATTTCTTGTTTTCTGTCTCTCTGTCTTTCTGGCGAGCACACACACCATACAGCAAAAACCTCTCCAAAAAAAAAAAATCCCACCATGTGGGCTTCTGGAGCGTAGGGTCTTTCCAGTGGTTTATTGCATGGCATTTTCAATCAGTAGATGACTGGAAGGGAGAGAAATGGAGAAAATTTTTCTTTGATGTGTTTCCTTTCCAGTTCCTATTTCTAAACTTTGACCTTTTTCCCCTGCCCACCACTGTGTCCTTGAGTTTAAAATCTATGTACTCTACTTCCCAAATTATAAGCATGAAACACCAGTCCCAGGAGATGATAATGAGTAGTTCACCAAATCAAAAATGGGGTGTTCAGAGGTATCAGATAGTTTGGGAATCCTTGAGGACCATGTTTCTCTTCGTGAAAACTTCCAGTATAGAAGCATACTGGGAAAGTGTGAAATCTGTCTCTAAACATTTAAGCATATCTGGAAGAGCTCTTGGCTCCACATCAGCTGGGGAAAAGCTATTTCTCTCAGCTCGAATAAGCATGCACCTTCGTCTCGAGCCCTTTGCTTTTCGCTTACTGGTGCTAATCGGCTAGGAGTGCGGTTGTGGTAGAGTTGGTTGCAAACCAGACATTAAAAGGTTCTGAGTGCAGGTAAGTGTTTCTTCTCAGGTGGTATGAAAGCTTTTTCTGGGGCTCAGAAGGTCACACTGAGGACCAGAATGTTAACTCTTTCTAATCACTGAGGTCCCTGGGGGTGTAACCTCTAACAAATTATATTCCCTGATGTCATTTCCATCCGTATTATGACATTTTATCTCCCTGGCCTTGTAAGATAGGCAAGGAAGAACATTATTAGCCTGGTCTCTGATTGGGGAAATGTAGACATACAGACATATTGAACCATTGCGGAAGAATAAGAATTAGATCTTGGGACTGGCAGGTGGCATGGTGGTCAAGGCACTGGATTCCCACATGGCTGACCATGGTTTGAGTCCCAGATCTAATGGCTTGCTTTCTTACTTTCCCTCTTTCTCTGTCTCTCTCTGAGAAGTGCACATGCCCTATAGCAAATAAAAAAAGGATAATAAAAATAATGAACAAAGTTAAATAAATAATTCTAAAATTTTTTTTTAAAAAATTAGATCTTATCTGGGACTCCACTGGGATGGACAGAATGTCTTAAGAAGCTCTACTAACTTGACTGTGCCCCACGGCCACTGCCTTCTTCTCCAGATCCAGGGTCTGCAGAAGCTCCTCCACTGCCTGGGGAAGAGAGAAGAGAAAAGTTAGAGGAGAAGATAGATAGACAGGAGGAGACTCCAAGAGCAGGAGGTCAGGTCAGCTGAATGGCTGAAGCACTAGGAAGGAGGTGAGCTTTAGCTAACAGAGCCCACCACACACATGGGAAGCACAGATGAGCCGATACAGAGCACCTGCTGGGCACCCTCCAGGACCTTCACAGACATTACTTTGTTCCATCTTTATAACAACCCTGGTAGGTGGTCATACTACCATGTCCATTATACAGGGGAGAAAAACTGAAGATAGAAAAGGAAATGAAGGATGTCGCTGCTGTGGAAAACAGTATGACAGCTCTTCAAAAAATTAAACACAGAATTACCATACCAGGAATTCCATGTCTGTATATATATCCAAAAGTATTGAAAGCAAGGTCTTGAAGAGGTAGTTGTATATCCATATTTACAGCAGCATTATTTGCAACAGCCAAAAAGTGGGAAATAAAAAACAGAAACTGTCCAACTGTCCATCAGTGGCTAAATAATGTTATATATATATATACACATACACACATATATTATTATTATACTCATTATTCAGTTTTAAAGAAGAAGTAAATTCTGACACACGCTGCAATATAGATGAACCTTGAGGACATTATGCTAACAAATAAGGATAACTTTTGGGAAATTGCTCTTACATGAAGTATGCAGCATAGCCAAGTTCATAGACTGGAAGTAGGATGATGTCCAGGGGTTGAGGGGAAGGGGGAATGGTAAATTACAGTATAACCAAACTGAGTTTCAGTTTTGCAATAGGAAACGAGTTGCAGAGATGGATTGTGGCAAGGTTGTACATCAATAAGAAGACACTGGGGCCAGCAGATGGCATAGCAGTTATGTCGCTGGACTCCCACATGGCCGACCATGATTCGAGTCCTGCACTCAGTGTCTTTAAAATTACATTGGGTACGTGTGTGTGCGTGCCCAAGATCCTGGGAGGAGAATGGAGAAGGGATTGTGGCATGGCCATCCCCGCCGCCCCCGGAGGGGGGGGTGATTTCTCACTTTTTCTCTCTCTGACTCTGTCTCTCTCTCTGGTGAGCACATACACCCTGAGGCAAACACCTCTAAAAAAAATAAGTAAAATAAGAAGGCACTGAATGCCATGGAACTGTACAGTGACAATAGACATGGTTAGGCGATCAAGTTGGCCTGGCTGTGGTGGCCCCAGCAGTAGGACACTGCTGTGCAATGCTGGAGCTATATGGGAGGACCTGGGGATTAGATCCTGGTTGACCTGAACACCCTGGGTGCACTCACAGGAGCACCCATAATCTTAGCTGGCTGGAAGGCTGAGGGGAAGATTGCAATGTGGCAAGACCCTACCGTGGGGCCCTGTCTCTTCCTGCTTCTCCGTGCTTCACTAAACAAATAAATGTACATTTTATGTATGTATATTTCAATGTACTCACAAACACCAGAACCAATCGACCAACAAAAAGCACTAAATGGAGGTATTTCTCCAAGGTTACAAGGGTATACACACAGGGCAGAGCCAGGTTCCAATCAAAACCTGTCTGGCCACATGGCGGCATCTATGTGTTAAACTGCTTCCCATGCCTAGAATGGCTCCTGAAGACCCAAGGGCACTAAGATATCCACCAGCTTTGTCACTGTGTCCCCCGGTGACAGCCTCCCAGTACTCTGCGTGTGTCTCATTTTACTGGCTAGTGACTCTTGCTCTCACAAATATTTGCTAAATAAATGACACGGCCATCAGCTTTGCCTGCCTGACCTGGATTGTGGCAGGGAGAGTCTGTGTTTAATTTGTCTCTTATTCCCTCCACTGTATGATGGGACTGCTCCTCTGCATGCAGTAAGAGCTCAGTAAACACGACGACTGTATGAATGAACATCCAACTATGAGAGCTCCAGTGTGGTGTGTGGTCTGAGGCAGCCCCAGGCAGGAGAAATAAGTTTACTCAGAGAGGTTTCTGGCTGCAGCACCGACCAAATCACCAGCTATTTAATGGAATCTTCCTCTTATCAAATAGTCATGTTGGCTTTGAAATAACCCCACCAGAGATTTATACCCTCAGATAAGTACGGGCCGTGTCTGATCCCTTTGTGCCCGCCAATTCCTCTCCCACTCCACCCTCATACCACCCCTCGTTGGTCTTCCATTCACTGAGAATGAGAAAGTCTATTTTCAGAATAAAGCCAGATAAGTAATTGCGACACTCAAGAAGCAAAAGGTATTATGAGACTGGAGTAATTTAGCAGAGGAGTTTCAATTCCATGCTTCAATGGCATCACAGAAAACTTCCTAAGATACCAAAAAAAAAAAAAAAAAAAGCTTAAAAAAGCTTATTAAAACTCTTGTCCCAGACTGCAATCAGGGATGAAGCTTCATCTTCTGACCTCCTGAAAGAACATTCCATGACATCCCTCCAAAATTTAAGTGCTTTCACTTATTACATTTTAGCCAAAAATGTTTCAAGGGAGCTGTAGGCAGCAAAATGCATAAAACCAATATATCCAAAATATAATGTCTTTTCTTTCTGCACAAGAAGAAAACACAATAAAAATTGGCTTGAAATGAAATGGATGAACAAAAAAATGAAACATATAGCCAAGGAAATTTTTCTAAGTCTATCTTGGAGGTAAAGTCTGGGGTAGATAGTTGGAGGGAACACATCAGGATCGGAGGTTCAATCCATCTGGGTTCAGATCTTAGTTTTGTCACTCACAAACCATGTGACCTTGAGCAAGTGCTTTAAGCCCAGACTCCTGTCAGAAAGATGGGGGAAACAACGGCACCTTTTCAGAACATTCTGAGGTTTTGTTTGCGAGGACTTTATATAATACCTGGCAGAAAGTAAGCACTCAGTAGAGATTAGGGGTTATTCCACCCCCATAACCACCTCCTCTGTCACTGTCAATTCCTCAGTTGGTCAAAACCTGGTAGAAGTGTTCCAAAACAGGAACGAAGCCTTTCATTTCTTGGATACTACCCCAGACACGACCAAAGCAAATGCTCAACCTCCGCAATAACCGAGAATTCTTCTTCCCCTTGTTTTCTTGCAAACCTTTAGAAGGTCTACAAAGCCAAGAATACAGGCTCAGCAAAGGTATTCAGTTCTACCGATCTCATTGCACAGATAAGAAAGCTTAGGTTCGGAACCTCAGATGGCATGACGGTTACATTGCTGGACTTCCATGTAGTCATCTGTGGTTCGAGTCCTGGTTTAAAACTCATGCCAGGTGCATGTGCCTGCATGCCCAAAAATCCCAAGAGGAGAACAGAGGAGAAGGGATTGCAGTGTGGCCATCCCCCCGAAGGGATGATTCCTTACTTTCTGTCTCTCTGTCTCTCCAGCAAGTACATGCTCCCCCACAAAAAAAAGAAAAAGAAAAAGAAAAGTTAGGTTCAGTTGGCAGAGTGAGTGGGTGAGTGCACGTATTAAGCAATACTCTTTCTTCCTCACTTGAAAAGTGGTGACAATATTCTTTGCCTGGACCTCACAGCTGTTGGGAGGATGAATGGAGGATGTGTGAAAATGACCTTGCACTTAATTGCTATCATCGTTATCCTCATTAATATTATTAGACTGAACCACATGAAACGGCCATTTGTGGACATCAAGTATCGGTTATTTCACTAAGTTCCATGTGATGGAGTCATTTCCTTTCAGCCAGTTGGTAAACAAAGAAATGGCAAGAATCCAGGAGACTGTCAGACATTTCTCTGTAGGGACCAGCCCTGTAGCCTGGTGGTTAAAAACTGGATGCCATAGAGTTGAAAACAATTTGAATCCTGCCTCGAGAGGTCTGAAAAGCACAGTGGGCGGGTGTGCACGTGTGCCCCAAATCCTGACAGGATGGAAGAATGAAGAAGGGATTGGAACATGACCATGCTACCCTAAGAGAGTGCTCTCTCCCTTTCTCTCTCCTTCTGTCTCTGTCTCTGTATCTCTGTCTCTATCTCTGATGAGTTCATGATCCCTCTGGTCATTAAAAATAAATGTCTTCTTTTTCTTGCACTTCTATGGAATTACTTATCTTCTGTACTGGAATTATCTAGGTAATTGAAACTCCTCACCCTTAATATGAAATGCCACTTCTCAGTGTATTCTTATTTATTTCTTCCATGAGCAAGAACAAGGGGGGGAGGGAGAGGGAGAATGGCAACAACCTCAACGAGACCTTGATACTATAATCATAATACAGAAAGGTTCAGTTTTTCCAAACCTCTGCAAAAGGTACTACTTCATTTCCATTTTATAGAAAGAAAATGAAGTGCAAGGCAATAAAATAACTTGGCAAAGACCGTGTGGCCAGGAGGCCATGGTGGGGATCCCAACTGGCTCCTGAGTTTACTCCCCACACTCCAATACTGGGATCTGGCCCCGTCTCACCATTCACTAGCTCTGACTCTGAGCAAGATGCTCCCTCTCTGGTCCTCAGTTTCCTTTTCTGGAATATGGGGTAATCGTGCCTATCACACAAGGGTGTAATGGGGATTTAATAAGGTCAAAAAGGCAGTGCATAAAAGTGAGACTTTCAGAATGGTGGAACAAAGAGCTTCATAAATCCTCCTGCAACAACCACGACAACAAAAAATTGTTAAGAATGGGATCCAGGGGCCAGCAGATGGCATAGGGGTTAAGGCACTGGATCCCACATGGTTGACTCCAGTGTGACTTCCAGACCCAGCAGCTTGAAAAATATGCCAGGCACATGCGCACAAGTGCCCAAAATCCTGAGAGGGGAATAGAGGAGAAGGGATTGTGGCACGGCCTTCCCACTGGGAGGTGATTTCTCACTTCCCCTCTCTCTGTCTCTCCAGCAAGTATATGTACCCTATGGCAAAATTTTAAAAAATAAAATATTAAAGAGTAGAAATTTCTAAAATGACAAGTTTAATACTCTGGAAACTGAACAAAAGGATACAACAAATTGAGAAGCATTTGTTTAAGGAAAACTGCGGAACATCAGGTAGGAACAGTGGGAGCTTGTGACAGTCTTGACTGGGGCTCTTCCACTCCCAGCCTCCTTCCCCGCCCAACTCTGTCACTGCATTAAAATCCTACCAGGGTGAGGCAAGTCACTTTGCTGCCAGAAAGGCCTCACTTACAATGGAACAAAGAATGGAAAAAATCCACGCCTGGGAGCATGGTCAGAAACACTAGCAATCTTGGCAACAAGTGAATGGGAAGACCGATGGCACAGTGAAGCCTAAGGTTGTTGCCAGGTTGGAGGCAAGCAACTGATCAGTGACGAGCCAGAAACTGAACAAGAAGATACAACCAATGGGATAGTGATAATGGGCTTAAGTTCCCATCTATTCTTGACTCCAAGTTAAATATAAGAACCAGAGACCTAGAGATCTACATACCCCTATTTGAACATGAAGCCACATGTACAAACAGAAAATAGGTGAAAAGGCCAAACAGAAAGTAAAAACTGGAGCACAATTACGAACTGCTTGACGTCGAATGCCTTCCCCAACCCATGCTCAGATCCATCAGAAGAATGGATCAAAGCTTCACAGATTTGAGATATTTTAGAGTAATCTCTGCTGGCCATTCAGCTAAGCTGACATAGAGCAATTCCTGGAAAGTCAGGTTTTAAAATAAAAATAAGAATTTTAAAAAACTGTACAGAGTTTTTGGCAGGCCCATGCCATGTGGAAAACAGATTCCATAAATCTAGTTGAGGTAAGTTACTAAATAGTTAGAAAAAAAAGATTAGAATCTACTAATATGTCCATTTTTCAACAAAAATTATAAGATATGCAAAAAACTGGAAATAATTATCTATACTAGAGGGAACAGTCAATAGAAACTATCTATTTGGCTCAGAATTTGGACTTAGAAGATTCACACTTCAGAGCTCCATTTCAGCTATTATTCATATGTCCAATGAACTAAAGGAAACAATATTTAATAAATTTTCAAAAGTGTAATAATATCATCTCATCAAATACAAATATCAATAAGGAGATAAAAATTACTAGAAAAAAATCCAAAGAAAATTGTTCATTTAAAGATTGAAATATGTGAAATGATAAATTCACTAAAGGACCTTTACAGCAGATTTGAGATGACAGGTGAGAGAGTCAGCAAACTTGAAAATAAAACAATAGAAGTTATCCAATGTGAACAACAGAGCTAAATGGGAATTAAGAAAAAGAAGGCCTCAGGGTCATGAGTGGCAAAATCAAGTATATCAATATATGCATAAAGGGAGTCTCAGAAGGAGAGGAGAGAGAGAGAAACTGTAAAAAATTACATATGAGAAATAATGGCTCAAAACTTCCCAAATTGGGCTGGCACCGGGTGCTATGCAGAAGCCAAACCCCCATGGCTGATCAGGTTTCAGGTCTTGATCCCATCAGCTTCACACTGAATCCATGTAAGCACACCCAGTATCCTGACTGGATGGAGAATTGGAGGAGGAACGATTATGGAATGACCAGGCCCATAGGGGTGAGAGGTTCTCTGTCATGAATGTGTACATGCCTTCTGGCATTAAAAAAAAATTTAAGTTAAAATATTAAAATCTTCCCAAATCTGATCCCTTCCCTGAAGTTAATCTGTACATTAAAGAAGGCCAATAAATTTCAAATAGGATAAACATAAAGAGAGCCATCCCCAAATTCATCATTGTCAAATTGTCAAAAGCCAAACACAAAGGGGAAATTTTGAAAGCAGAAAAAGAAAAATAACTCATTATATAGAGGAAAGTATCAAAACGATTCATAGCTCACTTAGCACCAGAAACAATGGGGTCCAGAATACAAGGCGATTACATATTTAAAGTGCTGAAAATGGGGAAAAAACTATTGATCAAGAATTCCATGTCTGGCAAAAGCATTCTTCAGAAATGAAAGTGAAATAAAGACTTTCCATGGCAAACAAAGACTGAGAGAACTTACAGTGATTAGAGCTGCCTTACTAATATTAAAGGAAGTCCTCTGGGATTAAAAAAAAAATTGTATTAGAGGTAATTCAAATCCTTAAAAAAACTAAAGAGCAACAGAAAACATAGGTTCATAGGTAATTATAAAATACTTTATAAATATGTTTCCCCCTTTGTTCCCTAAAAATTTTAAAACATGTAAGATGAAATAAAATATAAAATTATAAAGCTATATTGTTGGGTTTGTAACATGATGTATATGGTAACATCATTGATTTGATTGTAACATCTTAAGTGCATAATTTTAAAAAACCACATTGCATGCTATAGAGCTGTACAATGATCCAGTGCAAATAAGAAATCATAAAATTGTTAAAAAGAATGTCAAACAAAATCTATGTGATGTGTACTACATTATCACTAAGGTGGGAGGAGGAAATGGAGGAAATATTTTATATTTTACCAGAACTAAGGTAGTATTAATGTGAAGTAGACTGTTACAAATTATGATGCATAATTCTGAGAATAACCATTAGAAGAAGGCCCAGTAAAAAGTAGCTAACTTATACAAAAAAAAGAAAATGAAGGAGGAGAGAGATAAAAGAAGACATGAGAGCTATAAAAAAAGTAATAAATTGCAAAATCTAGTTTAGCTTAAATATAGTTGTATTAAATAAAAGTTTTACCTTGGGTGATTTGAAAAACATGCCAGGCATATGTGTATGCATGCCCCAAATCTAGACAAGATGGAGAAATAGAGGGAAAAGGACTGTGGCATGACCACACCCCACTTAGTACTGCTTTCTCTCTCTCTCTCTGTCTCTCTCTCTCTCCCTATGTGTCTCCCTCTCTCTCAAGCTCTCTAACAATTTTTTTTAAAAAGTATGTATTTTATTTAACAATCATTTGAAGTGTTTAAGATAAGGTTAAAAGTCTTCATTTTACAGAAGAGATACCAATATAGATAGAAGGCAAAACTGCTATTCGACAACAATAGTTGCTAATAGTTATAGTAGCTATTATTTATACTGTATATCAATTAAAATATTAATATTTCAAATTAATTAAATCACTTGAGCTTTCTCAAGAGTATAGGTACTATCAGTATCCCATTTTAAGATTATGAAATTGAGTCAAAGAAATACTAAGTAACTTGTCAAAGATCACACAGTCAGTGAGCAGATGAGACACAGTATGTGCTCAGGATGTCTGAATTCAGAGTCTGTGACCTGTTAAACTATCTCACCTCCATAACTCATAATTCTTAAGATTCGTTCAATGGAGGCCAGCAGATAGTGTAGTAGTTACATCGCTGGATTCCCATATGGAGAACTATGGTTCGGGCCTCAGACCCAGTGACTTCAAAATCATGGCAGATGCATGCGTGTGTATGCCCAAGATCTCAGGAGGAGAATGGAAGAGAAGGGACTGCTGCATGGCTACCCTCCTCCCTTGAGAGTTCTCACTTTCCATCTCACTGTCTCTGTCTCTCTCTTTCTCTCTGGCGAGTGTACGTGTCCTAGGCAAACAAACAAACAAACAAACAAAAAACCTCTATTAAGAAAGTAGGAAGGAAGGAAAGAAAAGAAGGAAAACAAAAGAGAGAGAGAGAGAGAAGAGGAGAAGAGAGGAGAGGAGAGGAGAGGAGAGGAGAGGAGAGAGGAGAGGAAGGAAATGGAAAGCAAGGGGAAAGAAGAGAAAAGAAAAAGAAAGAAGAAAAGAAAAGCATCATTTGATGAAGCAGCTCAGGCATTAGCACAGGTATTCAGTCATCAGGAAAATTATTATGCATTTTTACATAGAAAAATACATCATGCCTTTCCCAATGAACTAGCAGATCACTGTCTTCACTATAAATCACCATCACACCTCAGCAAATATGACTCAGTATACCCGACATTGCTGTGCCTTAAGTTTGAAAATTCAGACAGCCAATGTGAAACCAGATTCAGGAATGTAAAGAATCCCAGTTTTATCCTGGCCTAGCCAAAGAACAAGTTAATCAACCAGTGCATGTAGAATGCCTCCGACCCTGACACATGTGTAGTTCCAATAAATGCCAGTAACTGGCAGAAGTTGAGAGCTTATACACCCTCTTGGGCAATGTGAAGTAATGACTCTCCCTTTACCTGCACCCTTCTAGGTTCCTATTATGAATCCTAGTCTGTACCTGGGAGAAACACAACCTATACTCCTCGGTTAGAGTCCCTCTGTGTCTCAGAATTTTCCAAAGAATTTTCTCTACAACTACACACAGAAAGCATATGGACTGACATCTCACATTAGACTATTTATGCCAGACAGGCAGTGAGAGACCCCAGGGACAATGGCTGGGAAGTGCTTCCCCATGTCACTCCTCCATGAGTAGTGCAATATGAAGAATCCATGGCGCGGAATAGGCTGCTCATTCTCTGAACCCATCTGGCTGTTACCAGAGCAGCGCCTACCCCCATGAAGCCCACACCACAGGTTCTATGGTGTCCATCTGCTGACCACCTACTATGTGCCAGACACTTTGGTATGCTCTATTAAGGTTGCTTATGGTCATACAGCTATCAAATACCACAGGCATTGCATCATAAGGAAAGGTATAGACAAAGACATGATTTCAACATAAGTCTGCCTGGCTCTAGACAACATACTTTAGCCACTGAACATCTCTCTTACACATTGACCAAATAATTTCATAAAGATGGAGACTATGTCTGTTATTGAACTCCATGTGTTTGGGACTATAAAAATAGTGCCTGGAATAATGCAGAAAATATACAAACAAATACACACACACACACAAAACTGAATGTGTGTGTGTGTGTGTGTGTGTGTAATTGGATTGGTTAATACTGAGTGGAAAACGTGTAAAATGATTAAAACAGTAGGGCCAAATTGGAGGTGAAAGCAAGGTAAGCAAGAAAAGGATGATGAATAAATTCCAAGACTAAGGCTGTGGGGAGCCCTGAATACTTATTCAGCACCTGGAACTTGGACAGCTCCTCCCAGCTTTGGGTTCGCAGGAGCCTTTTTTCCAGCAGAAAGGGACTCTTGAGATAAATTCAGAGAAAATTAGGAGTGTCCACTAGGATTTGAACAGAACAAGAGTGGCTGCCTTTAAGAAGATGGATTGACAGCTCTTAATTATGTTCTTCAGATCAAGTGTCCAAGGGAAAAGATTTTGTTGGCTAAAATCAATCAACACTGTAGACACTCTGAGGCGAGGAGGGCAGGTCCAAGGGCTTCCTCATATTTATCAGGGAGACATGGCCACTCTTGTTTCAGCAGAAGAGAGATGGAAAGGGGCAAAATCTGAGACGTGGCCAAGGTGAGCTGAAACAGCTCCTTCGTTGACCTTGCTGAGATTCTACCATTCCAGTCACTCTAAGTGGGCTTCAGAGTAGGGTAAGGCACAATATTTCTGTGATGGGGTAGCCTGAGGGAGAGGAATGAGACCCAAGATGATAAGAGGGGAAAAACAGAGCCATTTTGAACACCAAGTATGTGCCTAAGTTTCTTTCTCATTTTTTTTAAGAATTATTTTTTACTTAGCTTTATTTTCTTTATTTTTAATTTTGACAAGAGAGGGACAGAGTGAGTGAGAGAGAGAGGGAAAGCAAACCACCAGGTCCAGGACGCAAACTATGCTCGGCCACGTGGGAGTCCAGAGCCCTTAATCACCACGCCACCTGCCAGCCCCTGTGCCTAGGTTTCTAAGAGAGACAACAGAATCCTCAGTAGCTAGAGGCCAGCATAAGGTCACTGCTACCTAGAAAGAACCATGAAATGGGCACAGTGGACTTCACATTCTTTATAATTTTGCTTAACCCAGTGCAAGTAATAAATATCATGTTTTCTATTACAAACTCCCACTTCAGTGGACCATCACCCATCACCCGATAAAGCCACCAAGGTCCTGGGGCTTACTGCTGCCAACCTTCTCAACCCCTTTCTTGGCACTTAACATCCTTCATGTCCAAGCTACACTAAACTATCCATCTGATCTTGTGACCAGATCTTCACATATGCTCTCCCTAATGCGGGGATACCCTGTATTCTTTATCTTGCCTGTTTCCAACAAACAGTCGTCCAAAGCTGAATTTATGCATCACTAGCTCTGAGGTATCTCCCTGAATACCTCACTCTCAGGCCCATTGCAAAAATCCAACTTATTTGACAGTTCCTGCATATCCCAAAGCCTTCTGTATTGGAAGTATTGATTTGGTATCTTTCTCATTAACACTGTATTCCATTCACCCAGTATCTCTGATAGCTAGCACAGGGCCTGGTGAATTCAAGGAAGGCACTGGAATTCAAGCAAAATTTAAATCTAAACAAAATTAACTTTCATGGTTAGCATGTCCTGTAGAAAATTGCACCAGGCACTCTGCCTGCCTTCAGAGAATTTCCATCCAGAAGTTCTTCATGGGCATAGAAAGATGCTAGACATCTCTAATCATTAGGGAAATGGAAATCAAAACCACAATGAGATATCACCTCACTCCCAGTAGAATGGCTACAGGAAAAAAGAAAGAAAGTAAGTGTTGGTGAGGATGTGCAGAAATTGGGACCCTTGTACAGTGTTAGGGAGAAGAAAATGACACAGCCACTATGGAAAACAGGGTGGCTGCTTCTCAAAAAAAAAAAAAAAAAAAAGAAAAAGAAATAAAACTATATAGTTACCAAGTGACTCATCAATTCCACATCTGGATATACATTCAAAGAAGTTGAAAGAATCATTTCAAGGAGATAATTGCACACTCATGGGTACAGCATTATTCACTCCAGCTAAATGTAAAAACAACCCAAGTGTTCATTGACAAAGGAGGTAGACAGGTGACATGTGGTGTATATACACAATGGAATATTATTCAGCCTTAAAAAGTAAGGCATTTCTGGGAACCAGCAGTTAGCGTAATGGCTATGTCGCTGGACTCCCACGTAGTCGACTGCGGTTCGCGTCTCGGACCCGGTGGCTTAAAACTCACACCGGGCGCGTGTGCGTGCGTGCCCAAGATCCCGAGAGGAGAATGGAGGAGAAGGGATTGCGGCGTGACCATCCCCCCTGAGGGGTGATTTCTCGCTTTCTGTCTCTATGTCTCTGTCTGTCTGGCGAGCGCACGCGCCCTATAGCGAAAAACCTCTCCAAAAAAAAAAAAAAAAGTAAGGCATTTCTGACACCTACTACAATATAGATGATCTTTGAGGACATTATGCTAATGAAATAAACCAGCCACAAAAGAACAATGTGTGATTCTACTTGTATGAGGTACCTAGCGTAGATAAAAGCCTAGAGACAGAAAGTAGAACGGTGGTTGCAGGAAGTCAGGAGGCAATGGGGAGTTCATGTTTAATTAGTACACAGCTTGTTTTGCGTGATGCGAAAAATTCTGGAGATGATTGGTGGTAATGGGCATACAACAATACAAATGTACTTAACAACACTGATCTATACACTTAAAAATGGTTAAGGGGGTAAATTTTTGCTATGTGTATTCTACCAAAGTAAAATAATAAAGCCCTGTGCAAAGAATCGGAGAGCCTGAGTTGAATGAAACCCTAGTTGGGTGGTCATAACCACAGCTTCCTCTGCTGTAAAATGGGGCTAATTCCTAGAGTGTGAAGCCTGTAACCTTTGAGGTTCTATGTTACAGCTCTGTAACCTTTTCACATCATGTATGATATCTTGTGATGAGGGTTTATGCCTATGTGGTTAAAAGGCAGATAAGCTATTTTTGTTCCTGGAACACAAAGTATACACCAAGTATCTACAAAATAAGGACACTTCTCTGGGAAACTGTCTTGACATGAAAAGCCAACACTTATCACACCACACTCTGGGCACATCGGGGACGTCATTTACAAACGGAGGCCCATTTACACCGTGACGATGAATTCCCTCTGCTGCCGTCTAGCGTCTAATGACAATATTGACCTTTCCTAGCTGTCAAACTTGTCTTATTAAATCCTGAGGTCTTAACTGCTTTGCACACAGAGGCTGAGAGTTTGCCCACCCAAGCACGTGCTCATGTATAATTCATGGCGTATCATGTTGCCTGGCAAATGAATATTTATCAGTTTTTTCCTAAGGGACAGGATGGTGTTTCCTTTTGTTGCTACCAAAATTCTATGCTGCAGGAAATAAAATTTGTGAGCAAATGAAGAAGAGGAGGAGAAGGAGGAAGAGGAGGAAGAAGAAGAAGAAGAAGAGGGAGGAAGAGGAGCATCAGCTAAAACTCCCAACCAAGCTCATCCCACATGTAATTTTCCACTTCCTGAGACCTATAGTGTGCGTGGAGGTGGTTTTGGTTTGGCTACAAGAGAACTCCTGAGTCGTCCAGAATAGAAACATTTCCATATGCTGTGCCCTGCAGAAAACTCCCCCACACCTCACTTCAGTGCCATTTTCGACTGCAGAGGAGCCCAAGAACCTGTCAATGGTTCCATTCTAGACCCTCTGAATGGAGATCAAGTTTCAAAGGACCAGGTTTAAGGAGCTCCAAATGAAGATTAGCACAGTGTGATGTATGTCACCAACCAGGGAGCATTCCATGACTTTCAAAATAGCCTAGAACCCAGAGAGGACCGCCCTGCACTGCAGACTGCTAAATTGGATGTCCTCTTCTACAGTGAGTTAGAGGACACTGCCTTGTCTGCCAGAGGTGGCCTTTGCCCTGGTGCCTACTGCAGAGAAAAGACCTAAGCATTGTGAGTCTCTTGACACTGCTGGCCTTCTGACTCACTGACTGAGGACTGCAGGGCTGATAGTTCAGAGACACATGGGCATGCTCAGCTGGAGGCAAGGTTCATGGCTGTGAATACAAAGTCTGGGTGCTTTGGTCACCATCACCCTGGGCCTGAAACATGATGATGACGTTGGCAGTCAGGCTCCTATTGCTCATGATGTCATTGATGGTGATAGTGAGTAGATGGTGAGCTCTTACTGAGGATCAGGCCCTCTGTCAGTCAGCTACAGCAAGACATGTCATCCCAGAACACCCCACTGAGGTAGCCATTACTATGGTTCTCACTTGACAGATGAAGAAACTGAGGCAGAAATATAAGATAACTGACTGAAGTTCATGCAGCTCAGGCTGCGAGTCAAATTCAGGTCTGTTTGACCTTGAGGCTCACGCACTTTCAACTACCCTCCTATGGAATCAATAAGCTGGAGTTCAAGAAATAAATCCACAAATACTTGGATGTGTGGCCTTAAGAGAATTGCTTCCCCTCTAAGAGTCTGTTTTCTCATTTGTAAAAGGGTCATAACAGCACCTACTTTCGCAGGACTGCTTCAAGAAGGCAGTCGAGCTTTGCAAATTCTAAGCAGTTCTATCATCATTGATAAGCCCTCAGCCAGTCTCAGTGAAGACATTTATTGAGAGCTGGGCACCAGGAACCATGACAAGATTGCATAGTTTACAGTAGAGTTGGAGAAAGGATATACACACGGGCCAAAATGCAATTAGGTGTTGATATTCATTCATTCATTCAACAATATTTTATTTAGCACTTGCCTAAAGCCAGAAAACATGTAAAAGGTCTATGTAACGGCAGATAAGGATAACTGCTACACAAACATTAAAACAAGACATGTGGGACCAGTAGATGGTATAATGGTTATGTCGCTGGAATCCCACATAGTCAACTACAATTTCAAGTCCCAGACCCGGCAGCTTAAAACTCACAGTGAACACATGTGTGTGCATGCCCAAGATCCAAAGAAGAGAAAAGAGAAGGAATTATAACATGGACATCCCCCCAGGGGATGATTTCTCCCTTTCTGACTCTGTCTCTCTGATGAGTACATGTGCCATGCCCTATAGCAAAAAAAACTCTAAAAAGAAAAAAAAAAAGAAAAAGAAAAAGAAAAACAAGAGAGGTGATGGAAAATATCTCTAGATAGCAATATGATACCAAGATGATACCACCCATGCAAAGACTGGAGAGGTGAATGCTACTGGCAGAGGGAACAGCCAGTGCAAAGACCCTGAAGGGTGGACGTTCATCCTAATTCTCAAAGATGGAAGCCCTTGTGTAAACAATTCCCAAACATATTAGACCCTGATGGCCTCTTTTCAAAAACCATCTCTGAATGCTGGTGCCAAGTGGAACGCTCTTGGAAAATGACAACTTTTCACCTTGCTAGGGCCTTTTTAGGAGCCTCAAATACCTTCTTTTCATCACTCCATTCTTATTCTTTTCCTATACTTTCTTATGCAAGGTTTCAGATGAGCTGTTCTGAGATGGGTAGGGTCCCAGGTGACATTTTGGGGCTGGAGAAGGGGTCTGAGCCAGGCCTCATGCCACCCTCATTACTGCTCTTGGATCCCAGCTGGTGCAGACAGCCCTGAGGAACTCCAGAAGCTCATCAGAACTCAGTCAAAGCATTCAAGACCTCCAACCCCTCTTCATGCAGCATCTCATACCTTCCTCTCATCTATTCCCTCGGAGGCTGACGTGAGTTTCTTCAGGAGTGGAGGATCCAGGACCTGGAATCGCCGGCGGAACTGAGTGAGTCCCATGTGGTCAGCGTAGCCTTCGGATGGCACAAGGGAGCAGGCAGGAGAAGAAGACAAAATCCAAATGAGACGGCCCAGCCCAGTGTCTTATCCCTCCAGCCAGGGGTTCAGGTCCTGCTCCCAGCCTGGTTACTAACTTGCCATGGAGGCTCACTTCTCAGAGCCTCGGTTTCCCTGTTTGTCCATTTAAAAGACTGGATTTCATCAGCACCTCCCAAGTGTGTCCCCCAGAACAGAAACCCTATACAAGACTGGTCAAAAAGCTAGAGAAAGCTGCACACTCATCTGTCTTTTGGAAGGTCACAGTGCATAAGGTTACCCGAGTTTAAGGCTCTGAGAAGCTGTGCAGAGAGGATGTTTTGAGTTTCCCAAACCTGCTTGACCGTGGAAGCTCTTTTATCTAATACTTATTTCCATCCCACAGATATCACATGGAGGATGCTGCATTGGGTGCTATCTAAGGACTCTTTCAAGTCTTCCATGAGGGGTAGACATGGCTGCATCCTTGTGTGTGGGAACTGGGTACCTCTGAAAAGCCACCAAGTGAAAGTGACATTAGAGCCAGACTTGAAGGGACCGTAAGTTTTCCAGAAGGATTTGATATGAAGAAGTCGAAGCAGAGAGAGGAAAAAACACAGGACCTAAAGTGGGAAGATACAAGCCTTGCCTCGTAGTCATAGCAATGGTCCGCATTTACTGAGTGCTTGTATGTGCAAGATTCTAGGTATCGACTTCCTTTGATACAGACACTCCTGGGCCTGTAATACCGTACCACTTGAGGCCCAGAGAGGTAAATCCACTTAGCCACACAAAGTCACATAGATAGTAACTTAGTAGCTGTCCCAGGTGAGATTCAAACCCACACAGTGACAATAAATAACCCAGCAGAAAGCAACCAAAGATGAGCAGGGTCTAGGACCCAAAGGAATTTGAACTCCAAAGCCAAGCCTTCAGGGCTGAACTTCCTTCTTCCTGGGTACAAGAGGCAGGGTGGAGGTTCCATTGCCTCAGAAAGCCTCCTCGAAAGGATGGATCAGAGAAGGTCTGGGGAAATCTCACTCCGCTGGAGACTTCACAATAAACTGAATGCATCAACTGGTAACAGCAATTATGGGTGTGTGTGTCTAATCCAGAAAGGCTTCCTGGGGGAAAAGGAGGGTCTCAGGCCAGCTTTGAAGGATGCAGACAGCACACAGGCAGGGTACCAGGAGGTCACAAGCCTGGGCTTTTCTTTCAGATCAGACTTACCAGGGTTTGGATCTAATTTCTGCACTCATTAACCCCATGACTGGCACAGAGGATGCCGCATCTTTGAGATTCAATTTCTTCACTTGTCAGATAAGAATAGCGAGATTTATCCTCATCATCACTGTGTCATGGGGCTTCAACCTCATGACAATCATAGCAAAAGTGTGTGTTATTTGCTTTCCCACAACCCGCTGTCCTTCTAAACTTGATTGTCTTTTCGACTCACCCAACCTTGCAACAACTTTCTTGGTTATGACCTATTATAAGAGAGGAGAGACAGGCGTGCCCTCAGGACTGGCCTGGGGTCTCACACCTGATGAGAGGTGGCAGAGTCACACCCATCTCACACAGGAATCTGAACTGTCCCCACCAGGTGCTATGACAGGTATTGTTTACTGAGCATCTACTACACGCCAGGCACTACGCTGATGGCTCTGTGCAAACAACCTCATTTTATATATTTTATATATATATAAAATTCAGATTTTATATATATTTATAATTTTATAGATATAATTATATGTTATATATTATATGTATATACCATATATAATACATGCAATATATATTATATACAATATATACAAGCTCATTTTGTATATACTATATATATCATATATAGTGTATAGTCAGTGCTCAATAAATAGTTTACATGCATATGCATGTGTGTATAAGTATCCATATACATTTTTATTTATGTGTGCTATTTATGGGTGTATGTGTATATATTATACATGCACGAATTCAAAATCATAAATATTTGATGTGCAGATCTATGTGTGCATGTAAATATATCTTAACGTGGGTGTGAAAGAGACAGAAGTGACTTAGAATAGAAAACAAAGAGGAAACAACCAGGTCTGGGAGGCAGAAACTGGCATTCTACCATGAGACGTCAGCCCTTCGCTTAATTGGGGAGCGCGTCCTGGCTGACAATGCAGAGGGCAGACACCACGGTGAGGACAAGAGGCCTGAGGCAGGAGACGCCCTGCCCTGGGCATGCGCAGGGACTCTGATGGGCTGCCCATGGTCCACGGACCCTGCACAGGCCCCACGCTTCCTGCCAGCCAGCCGGGCAGAATCGATCAGCTGCGGAGGCCGGCTGAGTCACTGGCTGTGACCATCCCTCTCTTCCCCTGTGACATTATCTGTCTCCCTCTGCCTGTGGCTGTGCGGGCGGGAGGGGAAAATCAATGATGTGCTCAGGGGAGTGAGGGTCTCATCTTTGCTTCCAGCTACTCTCAGCTTCTCTGTCAAATACTCCATGCTCGGGGTTCCATTATTAACACAGTGGGGGGAATCTGAGGACAGAGACCACTAGCTGGGACATTAGTGACCGCAGACACATTAAGCAGATGAGTGCCCACCTGAGGCTCCTGCCAGCCCTGGCTACCCACCCTCTGCAGGGAGAATGGCTGCTTCTGATGCTTTCTAACCGTCAGGGAGGGAACTCAGCCGGGTGGCCCTCAGGGGCAGAAAAGAATGGGAATCCAACTCAATGCCAATGATTAGCTAATAGAGAGAACCTTCAGTGCATGTGTGCTTGCTAAAAAACAGGCTCAAATATTTCATTTCTTTGTTTAAAATCCCTTCATTCCCCAGCCACCCCAACATCCACCCCCGTTGGACCTGGTGCTTGCTAAATTCCCAAGAAAATCGATCACAGCCTTCCCTGGTGGATTTGTCTGTCTCACTTCCCATGATCCCCCATTTTTAAAGTTTATTTATTTATTTCTTCCATGAGTGAGAGAGACCCCTAGCCTGCAGCCAGACCGGGATCATGAGCAAGAGTGTGTGTGGCATACTCAGGGAGGTCTCGGAATTTGAACCAGGAACCTGTCCATGCAGGACTTCTTGCAGAGCATCGCAGCTCGCCCCTGTATCACTGCCTGGCCCTTCCCCATTGTCCTAAACCCCATGCCCTAAACCGGGCTCTCTTACACCTCCTGCCTTTATCTGTGCTGATCTTTGTGCCCAATGTCCCTGCTCCCTGATCCCTCAGAGGTGAGCTGCTCTTTGAGTTTCAAGTTCTGATTCACATGTTCTACCACCCAGGAGATTTCCCCCATCTCCCCAGTGACAATATGCATCTACTCCTCTGGACATCCAGGGACCTCCTGCATTCCTGTGTGATGTGTGCCCTTGTCACATTACATCCCTGTCCCCTGTGATCACACAGATCTCCACAGCAAGCTGAGCATCCTCATTGCCAAACTACTGCTCATCTTGGAAATCCCACTCTGTCCCAAGATGGATGCTCTTTGGGGATTCGTTGTTGGAAGGAAGATGAGTAAGACACAGGCCTTTTGCCTTCTAGGGAAGGACAAGTAATTCCAGAAACAAGACAGGCTTTCAACTCGAAGAGGCCTGGGTCCAAACCCAAGCTCTGCCAGGCCCCAGGAAAGTGGGTCCTTTTACCTGGCTGAGTTTCACTTGCTTTGTTTGTAAAAGGGGCAATTGCAGCTACTCCCTCACTGCGAGGGCAAACAGGACACTGCGTAAAGATCCTGGCACGTGGTAGATGATGTCCCTTCCCTCAGCTGGGTGGGCATGTCCCAGGGGCCAGAGACAAAATGCTGTGGGCTGAGCTGTCTCTTACCTGTCCTGTGCAGTCGCAGGGCCTCCAGGACATGGGACCCTGCGAGTTGGACCCTCAGTGCTGGGATGTCCACGGCCGGGGGCCCACCTGCCCCAGGCACATCCCCACCAGGCTGCGGTGGCGTCGGAGACCCTTGCCCACTCCTGCTCTCCACCACTGGGTTTGGCACGAGGCAGTGGATGAAGTGCAGCTGAGACCGTTGGATCACACTGGTCAGTGCATCCTAGGGCCAAGTAGAGAGGATGTCAGAACTAGCTGTCTCGAGGGAAGACAGACAGGGGCCTTTCACCTGGCCTGGACAACTCAGCAGGTCCTTGTGTCTCACGGCAAGAACCTCTCACCTATAGCCTATTTGCACTCATGAGAGATAGAGGGCCTTTATAGCAACCCATTGAAGCAGATGGGGAAACTGAGGCATGGAGCGGGCATGTGAGTGGGCCCAGGTCATACAGGCCATGAGGAGCTGGGACCAGATCTAGGCCAGAATCGTGTGCCATCAGTTTTGTTGTTGTTGTTTTCCAAAACATACCCTTCCTTCCCATGCCACAGCCCTTCTCCGGGCTCAGCCTGGCCATTGACAAATCAGTGGTTCTCATTTATTAGTGGGTTCATGTTTCCAGCCCAGGCACCATATTTATATCCGGCATTGGAGCCTGCTGTCTTTCCTAGGAAAGCCTTGAGGTGGGACAGGCAGATGGAACTAATCCCACCTCTGTCACCTGAACCAAGAGGGCACTCATGGGAAGGCCCCCAGGACTTTCAACTCGATATCAATTAGCTGAGGCTTCGACCTCAGACTGGGGTTGATCACTTCCCAGGCATGTAACCAGGACCAAGGTTCGGTACTGCTCAGAGCAGTACTTCCTCCTCTGTGGAGTGTGGGACAAGCCTGTCCTCCACACGTGCTGGAGGTTAGAGATGATGCAGGGAGAGGGCCGCCCTGGAGGAGGTGAGGGATGCGTGGCTGTGAAGGCCACAGGGCACCCACTCACCATCTGGAGCTTGATCTGGGAGCACGGGGCTTTCCTCTTCACTGCAGCAAAGCTGCTGGCGAACGTCCTCCTCACCACGCGGCTCCGGTGCAGGGCCTGCTGGGAGGTGCCCTCCATGCCGGCCACGGCCCGGCACACAGGGAGCAGCTTGGCCCGGGACTGGAACAGGCTTTGAAGGTCCTCCCTGGCAGATCAGAGGGAAGAGAGAAAAGGGGCTTCAGGGGGCTTTCGGGAAGACCTGGAGCAAAGGAATGAGCCCGTCTCTCTTTCCTCGACTCTGCTTCCTCATCCCACCCCTGAGTTCTGCCTCTCTGTGACCACTTTATTTTCAGTCCCTCTGGCTATTCAAGTCTTTGCTTCCTGATAAATGCTTCACCACTTCCTGGTTCTACACCCCTCTCTCAGCTTGAGCCCCAGGATCTCAGAGTGGGAGAGAAATCTTAAAGAGCACGAAACATGTGTTGGCCACCCTTCTATAAACCAGGCTCCTTAGGAAGCTGCCTGCTATGTCACATCGGCAAAACCTGGGATCAGACATCTAAGCGTGGGATCACCATTCCCACCGTGCAGATCATAAAGCTGAGGCCCAGGCACGGGGTTAGAAGGAAGTGAAAGATTGTGGCTCTGCACAGAATCATGTGGCTTAGGCAGCTTCTCTGTGATGGTGGAGGCTGTAAAGATGACTCACAAGTCCCTCTGGTGACAAGGGTCACCCTGGGACTTGATGCAGGCCCCTGGCTCCCCATTCAGTCCTCCGTGTGCTCATTAACCTTCCTTTTCTCCCAGTCCCATCTTGATGGCTCTTCAGGGGCTGCGTGCCCATGACCCCTCCTGCATCCAGAGTTTCCATTCAGCTCTGACCAGAATGTCCTTGGAACTTCCCCAAGGAGCGCAACTCAAATCACATCCTGGATCTGCCACATTTTGACTGTGTGATCAAAGATGGATCATTCTGGGGCTAGGAGGTGGTGTAGTGGTTAAGGTGCTGGACTCCCACATAGCCAACCATGGTTCAAGTCCCAGACTTGGTAGCTTGAAACTCACACCATGCGTGCCTAAAACCCCAAGAGGAGAATAGAGAAGGGATTGCGGGGGACTGTGGCCATCTCCACTGCAGAGTGATTTCTCACTTTCTGTCTCTTTGTCTCTCTGGTGAGTGCACACACCCTATAGCAAAAATCTCTCAAAAAAAAAAAATGACAGCCTCAGTTTTCTCATGTGTAAGACGGGGCTAAGGCATTGCAATAAAGATTAATAAGATACTTGAAAGTGTTTGTACTGAAGCAAGGCACATAGTAGGTCATCAGCAAATATTCCTGCCTTATCCTCATGCCCACCCGAGACACCAGCACCTAACTGGGGTGGAGGGGGGGTCTCTTCTTGTCTCCAAGATGGTGAGCCTGGGGTGTATGCACCAGTGCACACACGTGTGCACAGACATACGCACATTCCCAGAGGAAACAAGCATTTTCCAATAGCTCTCTGAACCGAACGCAGAGTCTGCGACTAGCCGCGAGCCAGCACTTCTGGACGAGCAGCCAGGGAATGCGGTGAGCTTCTTTTAATGCTGCAAAACGTATCATTTCAGTTTTACGACCCCCTTAGTTCTAGGATGTCCATAAAAGTTGTTCCAGTCACATCATTTCTCAGATACTTAATGAAAGGCAAAAAGCCAAAATAAGAAGTCACAGCTTTTTAACTTCCCCTCCGCCTCCCCAGAAAGCCAGCTTTTCTCCTCAGCTGGGTTCGCCCTGGCCCCAGGGAGACATTGTACCACTCCAGTTCCAGCTACGGTTCTTTGTTTCATTAGGGAGGGATGGGATTCCCGAACGGCCCTCACTCGCCTGGTGGTTGTGTCTGGGTAGTCCCAGTGGGGAGGCAACCATGGCACCTCCAATGCCCCTGCCCGACCCCCAGCCCGGCCTGGCTCACCTTTTCGACTGCTGCAGGACCTGTGGGGCATCCAGAGCTGAGAGGTTGGGTTTGGCTCTGTGGAGCCAGCCCGTGAGGTCGTAGCGCACGGGGTCATGCCCCAGCTGGTGGGAAATCTCACACTGCAGGGGCTGCTCGCAGGTCCGCAGGGCAGAGATCCCTGAAAGCAGACGTGGTGGCGTGAGTGTTGGGACTTGGTGGAGGCATTGTGCAATCACTTGGCACCCCCAGTGCCCTACTCCATTCTGTTGCTAATGAGAGAACATACCTGGGTCTGGGTATAAAAATAGAGGTTTATTTAGCTCACGGTGCAGAGGTCCTCTGGGGAGGGTCTTCTGGCTGCGTTACATATGGCAGAGGACAGGAGTGCGTGCCTCTGTACCTGGGTGTCTCTGCGCTAGGCTTCTTCCCTCTCCTCATAAGCCCAGGCTTCAGTCATCCCTCCCACCACAATCTTAATCCGAACCTGCTACCAGAGCCCCATCTTTCAACACCATTGTTGGATTATGTTTTCAGCCTCTCAGGCCCATTGCGACTGAATCTCAACATACACATTTGAGGGAGACACTTCCAAACGATAGCACCTAAGAACACACTTTTATTTTTATGTGCCTCCAGATTGCTAATGCTGACAGTGCAAGGGATCCCCACTTCTTCTGCTTTTGTGAATCTGTGCCTGCTATTTTCCAAGCGGATTCTATTCTTTCCTAATTTCTGAAATTCAGGATACCTACTTTTTTCTAAAGTGTCATAGAATACACACAGTCTTCATAATTTCTGCTATATATGTGTGTGTGTGTGTGTGTGTGTGTGTGTGTGGTATATATAATATACTATTACTATAATGTATTACACTTCTATGTATCCCCTTTAATGTGCTCTTTAAATCAACTCACATTGTTATTACAAGTACAGCCCTTTAAAAAGAAGCATTGTATTTCAGGTTTGATGTGCAAGCTGTATTTATTTTCTAATATGTATGGGAATAAATATATAACTGTTAAATATCTTTATAAAAAATGTTTTTCAATTGTCACCTAAAGTCACCTTGAATACCATCAAGCAAATAAATGCACAGCAGGGGCAGATGGTGGCATAGTGGTAAAACATGACACTCTGAGAGGCTGACCCACAGAGAACCTTGGGAAGGTTCCCAGTTCAAGTCCAGAGACCTCCTTGAGCACGCTGGACATGCATGTATTCACGACCCAAGGCTGGCTGAGCTTGAGGGTGGATTGTGGCATCGGGACCATGTGGGGGATGCAATATCTCTGCCTCTTATTCATGGAAGTAATAAAAATTTAAAATTAAAAAAAAAGACTTTTCTTTCAAATACTTTCTCTTAAGAAAAAAAGAAAATGCATAGCACACTCTTGGGAGAGGCTGGCACCCAGTTGATTGCTGGAGACAGGGTCAGAGAAAAAAATGGTACTGGCACTTGAAGTTCAGGGAGATGACGCAGCTTGGCTGGAGTTGCATGGCACGCTGCAATAGAGCCAGGGTGAGGGCACAGGACTGCTGGTCTCAGAGCTGGCTTCTGTCCAGGGTGCTGGCCCGGCCCAGGGAAACAGCTCCCAGGTTCCGGGCCTGCTCGTTCCCCTCCTTCATTCGTTTGGTTTTCACACTGCACTTCTGTTCATCAAAGATTTCATAAAGAAGCCTCTTATTTTCAGGAGCCCTTTTGAAACTCCTAGAAGACGGAAACTTATCCAGCATAAATATATTATGGTTTCAGCCTTTATCTTCTCTCCGGGAGCCTGAACCCCCAGACAGGGTCCCCCAGCCTTCTCGGGTCACCCCTGCAGTTGTACATGTCTGTCACCTGATTCCACTGGGCCTGGGCTCCCCCCACTGGGCCCACCAGGCTGGGAAGAGGGGATCCATGTAAGAACACTCAGCAAATATACCTTAGCTAAGGGTGAGAGGTCATAGACAGCAAGTGCTGGGCTAGCCAGAGTGCCCAGTGTTCTGGTTCACTGAATGTTCTCACTAAGTCACAGTTAATCAAAAAATCCAGACGAAAGAAAAAAAGGAATTTAACAGAAATATCTGTGTTAACATACATGTCTGTCTCAGACATTTCAGAACAAAGGATGTAATACAGTCCCCTGGGAGCTGACAGCCCTGTAGCATCCTGCTGCAGGCACCACTAGGGCTCATGGGTACAGAAGTGGGGAGCCACAGCCCAGCCAAGTCCCCTTCTGCCCCGGCCATGCCTTACAAACTGCCTTAAGCTTACAACTCTCCTTTCTGGCCCTTTTGCTGAAAAGTAGGGATCCAGAAAACCTCTCATTTGAGGATGGCTTTTGATTTGGCCCTGGGTCACTGGGTGTGCACGTAGTCACCTACGCTGTGTGAAGCACTCCTTCATGCCAGTGCTGCCTGGTGCCAGCTCTGCAGAGCTGACCAGCCCAGCCCTGCCTCCTGGATCTGGCATTCCCCTCTGCCTATGAGCAAGTAGGTGATGTCCAGGGGTGACCACCACAATACAGAAGAGGAAGGCAGGGGACAGAGACAGCAGTGTGGGCAGGGAGGGGTGTTATTTCACACAAGGTGGTCAGAGAGGCCCCGAGTGCTGAAGAAGGTGAGGGAGCGTGTCATGCTGGAAATGTGGTGGAAGAGCATTCTAAGCGTAAGGAACTGCTGATGTGAGGGCCCTGAGGTGGGATTGGACTGTGTGTTTGAGGAGCAGCAAAGAGAATGGTGCGTTTGGAACAGGAGAGGGGAAGGAGAAACGGCAGCTATTCCTGGAGGGCTTGCTATGTTCAGGGCACAGGTGAGACGGATGTGAACAAGACGGGGTGCACCCCTCCCGGGGGGGGCTCAGGGTAACTGGGGAGAATGACAACAAGTGAGCAAAGCAAATAAATAGCCAGAAGATTGCAGAGCCTAGAAAGGACTTTGGAGGAGATGAAGAGGGAGCCATGACGGGGCAGGGACCTGCCCAGGCTCCGGCTTCATGCAGAACTCCAGGAAAGTCTCTGAGAGCATGACGTGTTAGCAGCAGCTGAAGGAGGATGTAGAGATGCTTCTTTACACACATCAGCTCGTCAGTCCTCACAACAGCCCGCCGAGGTAGATTTTAACCATTATCCCCACTTTACAGAGTCACACACATTGCGATTCAGTGGAAGAGCAGAGTAAGCCCAGGTCTCTGTGGTCCAATGCTTGAGCTTTCATCACTCTACCTCTTGGCTTTTTAATTTGTTTTTAATCTGAGTGAGGTTTCCTCCTAAACTCTACTTCTGAGCCCATGATATGTGGAGACAGGGGCCACTTTGACAGCCTGGAAGGGGTCGGGGGTCTGCCTGGCCTTTGGACCTCAGTTACATGGGATCAGCATGGCTCTGTGCTTGGATCCACCTGGGAAACCGCCCGGTCTCTGCAAGGCTTTGGGTCACCTCACTCTAGGTAGGATTTAGTGAAGTGCACAGTAGCTGGCCCTAAGGGTTTCAACAGAGAGCGGCTTCCTCCACCCCTTCGTCCCCCTTGGAGTCAGTCTTTGCCAAGGTCAAGTCAAATGCAGAACCCCTCCAGGGTGAGAACGGTCCAGGGCTGCATTATGACTTTTCCAGGCCCTGGATACTTCTGCTCTCACAGCCCCTTCCTCCATAAATATGCATATACATAGATGCAGGTTGGGCATTTCTAATCCAAAGATTCAAAATCCAAAATGTTCTAAAATCTGAAACTTTTCAAAGGCCAAGGCGATACCCACATGTGGAAAATCCCATATGTGACAGGTATAGTCAAAACACTAAAATAGAGGGGCCAGCAGGTGGTATGGAGGTTAAGATGCTGGACCCCACGTAGCCAATGCTATGGTTCAAGTCCTGCACCCTGTGGCTTGAAAATCATACCAGGTGCATGTGTGTGCATGCCCAAAATCCCGAAAGGAGGATGAAGAAGGAGGGACTGTAGCATGCCACCTCCCCTGGGGGGTGATTTCTCACTTTCTCTTTCTCTCCAACCCTCCCCACCCCCAGCCAATGAGTACACTCACTCTATCACAAAGCCAAACAAAAAAGAAACCACTAAAATACAAAAATATTGTATAAAATTATCTTCAGGCTATGTGATATAGTATATATGAAACATATGGGAATTTTATAATTAGAGTTTGGTCCCATCCCCCAAGATCTCTTCATGTAGATGCAAATATTCCAAAATCTGAAACACTTCTGGTTCCAAACATTTTAGATAAGGGATACTCAACATGTGTGTGCATGTGTATAACTGGGTTGGTATAAAGGAAAATTGATAAATACTATTTTTTGAGAGATTTTTGCTATAGGGCATATGTGCTCACCAGAGAAACAGAGACAAAAAGTGACAAATCACCCAGGGAGGATGGCCATGCTGTAATCCTTTCTCCTCCATTCTCCTCTCAAGATTTTGGGCATGCACGCACACATGCCCGGCATGAGTTTTAAGCCTTCGGATCCAAGACTCGAACTGTGGTCAACCATGTGGGAATCCAGCAACATAACCATTACACCATTTGCTGGTCCCATAGATTAATATTATTAATGTATTACATATGAGTGTGTGTATGTATATGTGTATAAATATGTATATTTAAACATGGTCTTTGTCTAAAAGTTCTTTTTTTCTCTTCTGCTTTAACAGGAATTAAAATGTTTTCATGACCCTCAGCCTGTGTCTCTTCTGCCCGGCAGAGAAGCCAGCCTGAGTCAGGCACCTGCAGGTCGGAGTTCCCTGGAAATCATTCAGAATCTCCTCTCCAGAGACAGCTGTTGCAGCCATCAGATGCACTGCTCCTGCCGAGAAAACATTGTCCTGGGCCAGCTGGTGCATGATGGTTAAGGCAGTGGATCCCACATGGCTGGCTGCATATTTGAGTACCAGACCCAATGACTTGAAAATCGTGTACAAGTGTGCCCCAAATCGTGAGAAGCTGGGGGTTGAGGGGTTAATTCTCACTTTTGCTTTCTCTGTATTTCTCTCTCTACCTCTTTCCAGTGAGTGCATACACTCTGTGGCAAATTTTTTTTAAAAGAAAATCTTCTCATGTGAGCACAGAAATCTACCCTGAGAGTCCTAGACAGAGGACTGTGACTGTCACCACAGGATGAAGCTTCTACCCAGGTAGCCTAGCAGATAGTGGGTCCTCTCCTGATTTCTCATAAACCCCTCTGGGTAGACATTCATCCTGAACAGTCCATCAGGATGATGCTGGTCTAGGTCGCCAATGACCTCCCCCTGGCCAAGTCAACAGTCATTCGTCAGCCCACCCCTCGCCTGACCTGTGAGCAGCATTAACATGGGCAGTCTCTCCTTCCTTCTGTGGCTTCAAGGGTGACGTGTTCTCTAGACATCCCTCCTACCTTCCTGGCCATGCTTCCTCAGCCTCCTGTGATGTTTGTGTGCCTTGTCCATGACCTTTTGACATTGGACTGTCCCAGGCTGAGCTCTTGGGCATCTTCTCTGCCACATTGCTTTCTCTTAGTAACCTCAAACAGAATCATGGAATTTCATCTTCTTCTTACCAACTGATGCACTTTGTTATTCATCTGTCCTGCTCGAATGTCAGTCTAATGGGGGTAAAGGTGTTTATTTTGCTCACTGATATGTCTCCTGGGCTGAGACAGTGGCTGCCACATATTAGATGCTCCCTAAATATTTGCTGAATGAACAGATGAGTGAATGAGCCCACTTCCTGGTCACAGAAGCCAGTTAGAACTGACAAGATCTCCAAGTATATTTGCCTTCTTAAATGCCTGGTGGCATGAGGATCACAAGAGTTTTAAATCCGAATGAACCTTGTTTAGAAGCTGTCTTCTGACACTCCTCCTCTGAGTGACCTTAGACAAGCATCTCAACCTCTAGGGAGTTCAATTTCCCTGCTTTGTGGATAAGAATTTCTATCTCAGATGTGTGTCAGAATCCGACAAGCTGATGTGCAGAAAGCCCTGAGCACGCTGTCCAGCATGGAGTACACGTGACATTTCTTCAACCCCTGAGATGACGGGATAACAGTCTTCACTGCCATCGACATCCTGGTCCCGACCAGCAAAATGGCACCTCTGTGTACACGTAATCTCTCTAGCCATTGTAGCAGAAATTCTAGAGACAGGAGGGTCAGGGGTGTCTCTTTTCTATTTTCCAAGTACCTCAAATGTGACTATGAGGTTTGCAGCCTCACAAAGGGAAAGTAAGATGGTCAGACTTGAACTTGGGGCTGCTGGGTGCCAAATCCCATGGTCTGGTAGTTCCAGTTTGATGTCTCAGTCTCCCCCTCTTGCTTCGCCCTCTCTCCAACCCCACCTATCAGCAAATGTTGTAGACTTCACCTGCTAGAGGCCTCCGGAGTCTGTCAACCTCCCCAGAGCAGGTCAGCTCCTCTCCCACCTACCTGCTACCTAATCTGCACACGGTGTCTCCACACTACAGCCTGGGTGAACTTCCTAGAGCAGGAATCTCACCTTACCTCCCACCGCCTAAAATCCTTCATGCTCTAGGATAAAGACCAGCATTTCTCCATGGTCCTCACTGCCCTCCATGGTCTGAGCCCCAGTGACACCCATTGTGTCCTGCATCACGTTCCCTGCTCCCTGCTAGATCTATCTGCATGCAACTCCGCTGGCTACCACAGAAACTGCCCTGCCTAGGGATGTCTCATTCTCATTCTCTGTACATACGCACGTGCTTGCCTGGGGGCTCGTCCATTCTCTCTCCCCATCAAGTCCACAGGACACATCAGGCTGGCTCACTGCTATATGGAACAACACCCAGCACACGGTAGCTGCTTGATGCCTATGTTGAATAAGTAAACGGGGACCAGCAGGTGGCATGGTGGTTAAGCCACTGGACTCCCCACATGGTTGACTGATGTTCAAGTCCTGGACCTAGTGGCTGGAACTCACAGGGTGCATGTGCATGTGTGTCTAAAATCCTGAGAGGAAAATGGAGGAGAAGGGATTGTGGCATGGCCATCCCCCCTGGGAGTGATTTCTCTCTTTCTGTTTTTCTGTCCTCCATAGTGAGTACATATGCCCTATAGCCAAAATCTCTCTCTCAAAAAAAAAAAAAAGGAATACATGAATGAATGAACACCTACATGAATGAAAGCACACACTGGCCCATGCACATAAATGTCTGGACTTGAGGCCACTGTGCAGGCCTTGTTGGGGCTTTTCCTGCAGCTGACAAGGACAGATTCCAAAACCCAGGCTAACCTCAGTCCTTGCCCTCTCTCACACCCCCTCACTCTCTTACCTCCAGCCTCGGCTCCTTTCTTCTCAAAGGCTGCACGCAGACGCTCGAGCACCACACTGTCGCTGGAGCCCTCTACACGGACTTCCTCGTCCAAGACCCAGAACAGGCCCTTGGCATCCTCAGCACCTCCTCCAGCTGATAAGCAGACCTGGAGGGAGACCCAGGACACACTAAGGGGCTGTGATCCCCACCAGACACCAGTCCTAGGGACTGGGGGAAGACCGAGTCCCAGACATCAGGACTTAGAACATGCCTGCCTGGAGCTGTGCGCCTATTCACAGCCTGACTCTTGGTACTGAAGCCACAAATCAGTAACAACCTCTTGGTTGCCAGGGCTCCAAATCTGCCTCTATCCTTACCTCCTATTGACCTTAGGCAGCTTACCACACCCCTCTGAGCCTCATTGCCTCCTGCATTAAATAGGGACTGGAAATACCTTCCTCAGAAGGCTGCAGTGATTTAACAAGGTGATGGGCTGACCTTGTGGCCTAGTGGTTACAGGAGCCAGATCTCACATGGCCAATTGCAGTTTGAGTCCCAGCCCTGGTAGCTTAAAAAACACAGCAGGTGCATGTGTGTGCACACCCGAATTTCCAACAGAAAGGAAGAAAGGAGAGACGGAATTGTGACATGATCAGGCCCCATTGTGGGGTCCTTTCTCTCTATCCCTCCCACCTCATCCTTCTCTGGAAAGTGCTGTGCCCTCTGGCAATCAACACACACACACACACACACACACACACACACACAAGAGGATGCCCTCTATAAATTGCACTCTTCTAAATGCACATAGGCAGCTGGTCTATTCGTGCAGAACCAAATATGAAAGGATAAATTCCCTCCACATGACTTCCTCTGAGAAGTCTTCGTATTTTTTTAAACTCAGATTTTTTGAGGGGAAAAATGTACTCAAAGAACATTTCAGAGGAGAAGGTGAATTTGGTTCAATAGCACAGACACGGAATTTTAAATCTAGCCAGGAGCTTCACAGACCATCTAGGCAACCCTGCAATTTTGCATATGGGGAAACTAAGAGAGACTTGGGAAGTTTAAGGGATTTATTTGAGGATCTGTAAGGAGATGACACAACCAAAAATAGCAGTAAGTGGTTACAGAGGAAATGGAATACGTACAGTGACCAACCATCCCAGCGTGCCCGAGACCTAGGGGCTTCCCGAGACATGAAGATTTCAGTATTCAATCCAGAGAAGTCCTATGTAAACCAGGATGGTGGGTCACCCTAACTGGGAAATATTGGTCTACACCTCTCGGAGGCCTAGACCAGGGAAGGGACATCTCCAGGGCTGCACGTAGAGTCAAGGAACAGAGCTAGAACTGGGCCTTCCTGATGGGGTTAAAATCAATTGCTATCCATCCTCAGAAGGTAGCCATTTGCAGCCACATCCCAGTGGCCTTGGGGACTAGACCAGCCTTCCCAACCAACACTGCTGAGTCATCCCATCCCACCTCTTCCAAAGAGAGGTGCACGCAGGTGAGGAAGCTCGGTGGGGAGGGGAACAAGCCAGAGAGATGCCGACAAGAAGCACACACGGCACCCAGCCAGCAAGGCTTAGAGATGGGGGAGGGGCTTTTCTTTTCTTTTCTTTTTTTGTTTTTTTGGGGGGTTTTTTGGGTTTTTTTTTTTTTTTTTTGTTTTGAGGGCGGAGAGATTTTTGTTATAGGGTGTGTCCACTCACCAGACAGACAGAAAGAGAAAGAGAGAAATCACCCTCCCGGGGAGATGGCCATGCCACAACCCTTCTCCTCCATTCTCCTCTCAGGATTTTAGACCTGCACATACATACGCCCATCACGAGTTTTAAATCGCCAGGTCCAGGACTCGAACCGCAGTCGACAACACGGGAGTCAAGTGACGTAACCATTATGCCACCTGTTGGTCCCAAGAACAGGGGGCTTTTCAATGACAGCCACAGCATAGGGAGGGCCAAGAGAAAGCCACTGCTGCTCAACAGGCACCAAGGAAGGAGGGAAAGGGCTTCCCGTGGTGTTGAATGGCAGAAGAAACACCGCAGGCCAGTGCCAGGTGCCGAGCACCATGCCAAGTGCCTGTGGGAGATATTCCCTTGACATCCATGACACCCCAGGGGAAATTATCATTCCCATCTTGGAGATCGGAAAACAGAGGCTGAAGTGACAGGCTCCCAAGGTCCCTGAGATTCAACTCCAGCCTGGCAGGTTCTAAGCCTACAGATTTTCACACCAAAATGTGAAGGGGGCAAGAGTGTCCAGTGAAACGGTCAAGGAGGGTTCTGGAGTAAGGTTGGGCAGAGGTGCAAGTCTGGGATCAGCAAAGAGGTTCTCAAAATAGGGGTAGTGAGGTAAATACTCAGGTATACCCCAAACTAAAGCCTGTCTGTCCCCAAGGGAGGTCATGGGCCTGGACACACCATCCCCTGTTCCCCATTCCCAAAGGACTCTAGTCTCTGCTGGACACAACATTATCATCAGAACCAAACACCTGATCTTTCCAGGTGAGAGCTGTCGGAGGCCACAGGGCAAGGTCTCCCATCAGCCCAGCCCACAGGCCCCTGCTCTTAAGTCCATTCTAGGTTTCGGGCATAAAGCAGAGCAGTGTCTTTCTGCCCAGTCTTTCCAGCCACACTCACAGACCAACAGACATAGAGGCCAGGGGTGGATCCAGGCAGGAGTGTTTCTAGCAAGCCCTGGGTGATTCTAGGAACGGATGGTGTTGAGAACTGCCAGCTCAGAGACTCACATCTGTTGATAGTTCAATAAAAAGGCCACATGGCATCTGAGAGCCTTGGTTTGACAGATCCCGTCTTACCTGGGAGGGTATCTGGTCCATGACAGCCACGGTGGTCGCTGGGGAAGATTCTGGGAGGTCAAAGTGCACAGGAACACCTTCCTGGAAAATAATAGGATTTAGAAGTTAGCTCCTTTGGGGAGGTGAGAGGGGCAGAAAGCTTTTGAAGGAGGAAAAAGGAAGGACATCTACCATCATTCGGCCTATAAAACAATAATTTGGGGACTAGCTCCACAGTCTAGTAGGTAGAGGAGTAGGACCCCACATGATTGGTGGAACAGTTTGAATCCTGCCTCTGGCAGCTTGAGAGACACTCCGGATACCCAAGCATGCATGTGCCAAATTCCAACAGGATGGAGAAATGGAGGGGAAGGGAATGTGGTGTAACCGTACCCCTTTGAGGGGATCTCTCTCTCTCTCTCTCTCTCTCTCTCTCTCTCACACACACACACACACACCAACGGTATACACTCTGATTTTTTTAATAACCTATTTTCCTTAATTGTGGTAACACACGCATATCATACACTTTACCATCTTGACCCTTCTGACGTGCATGGATCAGTGGTATTAGGTGTATTCGTCCTCCTGTGCTACCGTCCAGCCCTACCCATTTCCAGAACTTTTCCATTTGGTGAGACCAAAACTCTATATCCATTAAACAACAGCTCGTTCACTCCTCCCCACCGGCCCCAGAAATCACTATTGTCCTTTCTGTCTCTATGACTTTGACTCTTCTAAGTACCCCCGGCGAGAGAAATCAGACAAGATTAGCCCTTTCATGACTGGCTATTTCACTTAGTATAATGCTCTCGAAGTGCATCTAGGTGGTAGCAGGTGTCAGAATGCCCTTCCTTCTTCATACTGAGTCACTTTCCAGCATACGTAGGTTGCACATTTTTCTTCTCTCCACTGATGGACATTTTGATTACTTTCACCTTTTAGCTATTGTGACTAATGCTGCTACGGACGTGGGTGTTCAAATAGTTCTTCAAGACTCTTGCTTTCAATTCTTTGGGGGGGGGAGGTATACCTAGAAGAGGAATTTCTGGACCCAGCGGTAATATTATTCTTGATTTTTTTTAGGAACTACCTTACTGTCTTAAATCGTGATTGTACTAGTTCAGATCAGAAGAGCTGTCCCAGCAACCCAGAGATTTGTGAGCAATTACCAAAGGTTTTTTCTGCAGCTACTATATTTGGGGGCAGTTTAGTACGCATGCTTACTGTGGCAAAGGACTGGTGCAGGTATGTAACTGTATCTATCTTATATGTGAAGAGAAAATCATACGTTACACCACAGGAGAGCAGGCGTTTCCATTTCTAACCAACACTTGCTATTTTCTGGAATATGTACATGTTGTGTATCATTTTTTTCTTTGTCCGTTTTGATAGCAGCCATCCTAATAGGTATGAGGTATTGTCTCATTGTGGGCTTTTTGTTTTGTTTTGTTGGGTTTTGAGAGAATTTTGCTATAGGGTGTGTATGCTTGCCAAAGCAACAGAGAGACAGAAAGCAAGAAATCACCCCCCCACACACCCCAGGGGATATGGCCACACCACAATCCCCTTTCCTCCATCCTCCTCTTGGGATTTTGGGCACACATGCTCAGAGTGAGTCTCAAGGTGCCAGGTCCAGGACTTGGCAAGAGACTTATCAGGACTGATAATTCATCACAACTTCTTAAATATGTACTGAGGACCTCGCAAGTGCCAGGCTGAGTGCTCACTGCTGGAAGGAATAAGTGTAAACTAGCTAACAATAGTTGCCATTGAAAGTAACTAGAAACAGGACCAGCAGGTGGCATGGAGTTTAAAGTGCTGGGATCCCATATGACTGATTCTATGCTTCAAGTCCTGGACTCGGCAACTTGAAAATCACACTGGGCGTGTGTACATGCATGTCCATGATCCCAAGAGGAGAATGGAGAAGGAATTGTGACATGGGCATCCCCCTTAGATAGGGATTTTTTTTTCTCACTTTCTTTTTTTTCCTCTCTCTGGCAAGTGTACACACCCTATAGCAAAAAATAAAAGTAAGTAAGTAAATAACTGGAACCATCTAGATGAGGCTGTGCACAAGGGTCTCCATCACAGCGTCATCTATAATAGCTTAAACTTGGAAACTACCCGGATGCCCAAAGGAGAGTTAACGTAGGATGAGACATCATCATTGCATGACTGCCTAGACGCACAAACAGAGTGAGGGAATATAAAATAAAGAGTGAGAAAAAGAGCAGACCACAAAGTCGTATGCATGGGAGGATAGGACATCTCTAAAGAAGGCAACGTATGGGGGAGTCGGATGGCAGCCCAGTGGTAAAACACGGTGCCCTGTGAGTCCGATACACATGGGAAGGTTCTCGGTTCACATCCTGAGGCCTCCCACGGTGCGCCTCTCATGCATACCCACTAGTTAGGGCTGGTTGAAGCTGAGAGCAGAGCATGGCATCAATTTTTTGAGTTCTCTCTCTCTCGCTCACTCACTCACAGAAGAAATTAATAAATATATGAAGAAACGATTGGTATAGAATACAGAAAGCAGTAAGAGTGATTGCCTCTGAGTGATGGGGCTAGAGAAAATTGTGTTTTCTTCTTCTTTATACTTAAATGCACTTTCCTGTTTTTTTAATAAAGACATGTATTACTTTGATAATCAGCAATAAGTAAAATAGAGGGGGAAATATGATAGTTGCTACCCTATACTGAATACCTAATACAGACTAGACAATTACATTAAATGTTCCTTTAGGGGGTGTGCTAAAAAATAATTTTTGAAATAACCCCAATTCTCTACTCCTCCCTGTATCCATGCTCGTTACAGACCAACGTTACAGCTTCTTCATCAAGAAGTAGAGCCTGTTTCTCAACCTCTGGGATCTGTGTGCAGCCTTGGACTTGCTGTGACTGATCGAATACAGCAGGAGTTGGCTCTGTGCCAGCTCCAAGCCTCCACCTCCAAGCGTCCATTATGCTTCTGCCCCCATCTTGGAACCCTGCCCAGCACATTGAGATCAGCTGGGGCTAGCTTCTCGGTGGATGAGACATTCATGGAGCAGAGATTAGGTTGTCCCAGCCAAGACCCACCTAGGTCAGCTTATGGCCAGCTGACTCCCCAGGTAGACAGGAGAGCCAGCCAAGATCAGCAGAGCCACTGACCCAACCTACACCTGACTCGAGCACAAGAACTATCCCAGTCCAAACCAGAGGAGCTGCCTCGCCTTCCCAGAGACTTGCAAACAATTACCAAACATCTCTTTCTTTCTTTCTTTTCTTTTTTCTTTTTCTTTTTCTTTTCTTTTCTTTTTTCTTTTTCTTTTCTTTTCTTTTTTTTTTTTTTTTTTTTTTTTTTTTTTTTTTTTTTTTTTTTTTTTTTTTTTAGAGAGAGAGATTTTTTGCTATAGGGTGCATGTACTTGCCAGAGAGACAGAAAGTATGAAATCACACCCCAAGAGTGATGGCCACACCACAATTCCTTCTCCTCCATTCTCCTCTCGGGATTTTGGGCACACACGCACATATGCCTGGTGTGAGCTTTAAGACACCAGGTCCAGGACTCAAACCACAGTCGACTACATGGGAGTCTAGCAATGCAACCATTATGCCATCTGCTGGTCCCACCAAAAGTTTCTTTGAAGCCACAATACTGTGGCAACGGATAATGGATGGAGGAGTAGGAGTATCTCTATTTTGCATGTGAAGAAATTAAGGGTTAGGGAGGATTAGTGAGTTTCCACATAGCCCATAAGTGATAGAATCAGGATCAGATGTCAGGTCTCATCAACATCATTGGTTTGAGATTTATCCAGGTTGATGCTTTCATTTCATTTTTACTGCCTACAGGCTCCAACAACAAAAAGAAATGGCCACGGTTTCAATATCTATTGATGAACCATATGGTCATTTCAAATATTTTGCCATTAGCCCTTGCTGGAGTTAAAGCAGTCCCCTTGAGGGAAGAAAGATAGGGAGTAGATAGGGAGGAGGGTGCATCTGGGTCACTGGCTGTTTTCTCATTTCTGCTGGGGTGATAAATGCATGTATTCATTCAGATAAATGCATGAGCTATATACTTCGGATTTGTGCACTCTGCTGCATTGCTGTGTCTGAATGTTTCATCTCCAAAATTCGAGTGTTGAAACTGATGGCTAATGTGAAAATATTAAGGGGTTAGGCCTGTAAGATGTGGTTAAATCATGCTGGCTCCTTTTATAAGAGATGAGGCCTTGATAAAAGAAGTTTCACGCAGCATTTGGCTCTCTTCGGCCTTCTCCCGTGGGAGGACACGTGTTCCTCCCATCCAAGGAAGGCGCCATCTTGGAAGCAGAGAGAAGCCCCTCTTGTTCAACCTAACCTGCCAGTGCCTTGATCCTGGACTTCTCAGACTGCAGAACTCTGATAAATCATTGTTATTCTCTATAAATTACCCAGTCTCAGGTACCTTATTAAAAGCAACACAAAATAAACTAAGACATATGTAAATGTCATATTCCAATTTAAAAATTCCAAGTTAAACTTTTTTTTTTCTTTAATGAGAAAGAAAGGGCTAGCAAGAATGTGCCCGTATGTGCTTCTTGGTATGTACACACAGAGTTTGACTAAGGTGGCTCCAAAGAGGAATTCAAGTGTACCTCTTTGGCTTTGTTGGAAATTGCCAGGTTGCACCCCAGAGGGCTATGTAATCCACTGTTCCCGCCCAACAGAAGAGTGAGGGCCTTACACATTGGGGAAGATGCAGGCTAACCCTTAGAGGGAAGATTTAGCTAGGGTGAAGTAGGAGAGGAGGAAGAAGCCACTCCAAAGTGGGGGCAGTGGGGCCAGCACATGGCATAATGGTCAAGGCGCTAGACTCCCACATATTCAATCACGGTTCGAGTCCTGGACCTTGAAATTCATGCCAGGCACATGAACATGTATGCCCACCCAAAATCCCAAGGAGAGATGAAGAGGGGATTGTGGCATGGCCATTCCCTCTGTGGGGTAGGGAAGATTTCTTACTTTCTATCCTCTGTCTCTCTGTCTCTCTGGCAAGTGCATGCACACTATAGCAAAAATCTCTTAAAAAAAAAAAATGAAGGGCAGCCATGGAGCAAGGACCGGGGTGGCCCAGGTGACAAGTGGCCTGCTGTATCTGTACTGTAGAGAGGAGGAGGTAATGGATGGAGACTGGGCTGCAGTGAGGGGACAGGGACTGAAGCTGGACCAGCCCTAAGTGAGGGCTTTGTTCCGTGGTGAACCAAATAGGGTGACACCGAAGCCTGCCGGAGGCTGGAAATCCCACCCCGCCTGGCCGAGCCCTGGAGAGGCCCTGCGCTAGCCCAACCATACCTCTCGGTACCTCTCCAGCGTGGAGACGAAGGTCCGCTGATAGAACAGCAGCTGCAAACGCTCATGGACGTAATTGTGGCACAGCTCCTCGAAGGTGGCTGCCCGCTCCTTGCCCTGGTGCCGGGGGTTTTGAAAGCCTGGAGTGTCCACCACCATGATGGAAGCCATGGAGAGATGGTGGGATGATAAGGATCTAGGGAGAGAAGAGAGAGGCCTTGAGAGGATGTGGAATATGAAGTCCACTAGTCCAGGCTTCCCACTCCCTGTGACAGAGAGAGAAACTGAGGCAGCATGCCCAGTGGGTTTGGAGATCCAGCAGATCTGGTTTCAAAGCCCAGATCGACAGTACATGCTGTGCAGCTTTGAGCAAGTGCCTTAACCTCTCTGAGCATGGGTTTCTCCAACTGTTAAATAATGATGAGGACTTGGGTGAGTAGGATGATCCCAAGGGCTTCAATAAAATCTAAACTCATTAAAGTGTAGAAATTGCCTCCCATGATGCATGAACACGGCTTATTTTCAGGAAACGTGACTTCTTTACCAGACCCAGAATGGAGAAATGATTGGCTTAAAGTCTTCCGGTAAATTGGCTACAAAGTTAACACTAGAGATTCCTTTTCTTTCCCCAGTGACACACTGAAATTTAAAAAATAAAAAACCATTTAGCACATCAGTTTACAAAGTTATTTCACGCTATTGCCACTTCGATGAATCTGTTGGGATGGACACACATATTCACATCCAGATGCGAATAAGACAAATGAGGGAACCAGTCATGTGTGGTCTTGAGCCGACAGCCTATAAGGAAGGGGCTGTGTGTCTTGGGAGAGTTGCCCCACCTCTCTGAGCCTCAGCCACCTCCTCCATGTAAGAGCTAATGATGGAGGGGCCAGCAGGTGGCATGGTGGTTACAGCACTAGATTCTCACATGGTTGACTGTGGTTCAAGTCCCAGACCCAGTGCTTGAAAAGCACACCAGGTATGTGTGCATGTGGGCCCAAAATACTGAGAGGTGAATGGAGTAAAAGGGATTGTGGCATGGCCATGCCCTCTAGGGGGTGATTTCTCACTTCTCCTCTCTCTGTATCTATTTTTCTCTCTCCAGCAAGTACATGCACCCTATAGCAAAAACCTTAAAAAGGACTTTGGGAGGACAGGATGTGACAGGGCATCCTCTCTGTGGGTGGGGAGTGTGCTGGGTAGCAAGTGCTCAGTCAATGCAACCTCTACTGTCATCGCTAGTGCAATCAGCTGTTAGCTTTGGGGGCCCTGAGTTTGAACTTCGGCTCTTCTGTTACTTGCTGAATCTTTCCATTTATAAAACAGATGGGAATCCAGATGTCTACCAGTGCTCCTAAATGGTGTGTGGGGCAGGAGGAGGTGGCTCACGTGGTTAAGGGAGCCAGATCCCACATGGCTGGCCACACAGTTCAAATCCCAGCCCTGATAGCTTGAAAAACACACCAGGCATGTGTGCATGCCCCAAATCCAGATGGGATGGAGAAACGGAGGAAAAAGAATTGCAGCATGACCACACCCCATTAGGAGATGCTCTCTCTCTCTCTCTCTCTCTCTCTCTCTCTCTTTCTCTCTCACTAGCACATGGGCCCGTAAGCAAAAAAATAAAAAGACAAAAAAAATATCAAAACAAAGCAGCAAAACGTGGTGATGGCTATTAATATACCCATTTTACAGATGCAGCACCTATGACCCCAAACCATGAAGCAGCCGCCCTTGGCCGGCTGAGGCAGCTTCCTCCTTCACTCCGGGGACTCCCTGCTCTAGGCATGTGAGACCCCCTTGTTTCCTAGTAACGCATCTGTGGTGTCAGGCGGTAATTGCTCCAGCAGTGAGAGGCAGTCGGCTTTGTGTCCTCGAGGATTTGGAGAAGCCCCGCTGCTCTGTCACTAGCACCAGGCTCGCCCCTTTAACAGGATTTCGGAAGCCTAATTATGCTTCCTGCTTTTACCGAGGAGGGGGAAGCCCTCGCTGATGTCCTGGGTCGGAGGAGCTGGAGAATCGGTGCTGCTGAAACAGCTTAAAAGGTTTCCAAGGACGGGTTCGGTGTGGTTGTGATGATGGAAACTAGAGGACCCCGGGCCCTGAAGCACCGCAGATGTGCTTCCGAGAGACAGCCTGGCCCGCTCCCAAATCCTACCCTGGTTGCTCCCAGCCCAGCAGGGAAATTGAGAGAAGTAAATGAATGAGAGTGACGGGCTGGATTATTCAGGGAAACAGAAAGGTATGCGATGACAGTGCAGGCCCGCCTCTCACCGGGAAAATGGGCGGTCCTGAGGTTGCAGCGATAGAGCAAGTTAAAGTTACTACAGTTCAGGTCCTTGTAAGCCCCCAAAGTCGTTAGCTTTTACTGTTGGTATCTCTATGATCATTATTAGAGTTATTTCAATGCATTATTTCTTCTTATCCTCACAATAACCCTGAGGAATGAAGCTATTTACAGATATATAAGAGGAAGTCAGAGAGGTGAATCCATTTGCTGAAGTCACAGAGCCAGTAGGACAAGAAAATTTTTCTTTTTTTTTTTTTACAGAGAGAGATTTTTGCTATATGGCATGGGTGTTGGCCAGAGAGACAGAGAGACAGAAAGTGAGAAATCACCCCCCAGAGAGGATGGCCATGCCGCAATTCCTTCTCCTCCATTCTCCTCTCGGGATCTTGGGCACCTATGTACACCCGCGTGGCATAAGTTTCAAGCCACTGGGTCTAGGACTCAAACTGCAGTCATCCATATGGGAGTCTAAAGCCTTAACTACTATGCCACCTGCGGGTCCGAGGGCCTAGGAATGAAAACCTAACAATGTTCACCTTAAAAACTCTCACCAGGGCCAGCCCATGCTATGGTTAAGGTGGCTGGATCCCACACGGCCAATTGTGTGGTTCGAGTCCTGGACCCAGTGACGTCAAAAACGCCAGGGGCCTGTGTGTGTATGCTCAAAATCCTGGAAAAAAAAAAAAGGAGACAGAAAGAAGGAGAAGGGATTGTGACCTGACTGTGTCCCAGGGGGTGTGCTTTCTACCCCTCCCTCCCTGTTTCTGTCTCTCTCTGGTGAATGCATCTGCCCTCTTGACAAAAACAAACAAACAAACAAAAAGCCCTCTCACCAGCCAAAAATAAATAAATAAATAGACAGCACCCTGCTAAAGTCCCCAGGCCTGAGCAGCTTTGTGTAGCTGCAGGAGGCCGGAGGTGGGCTTCGAAGGTGCCGTTACCTGTTGATGAGGGAGACCACTGCAGCGAAGACCTCCTGGTACAGGCCTGCAGCCATCCCCTCCACGCACTCCACACCTGTCATCTTGAGCGCTGGAGTCAGAAAGAGGACAGAATTGGCGTCCCATGGTCAGGACCTTATCCGGAGCTCAGGACATCACTTCAGAGAAGCAGCACTTCAGAAACACTCCCCTCCCCAGAACCATCCCTTTACTGCTGAGATTACAAACTCAAGTTCTTAGGACACAGCCCAGATATCTCACCAGGGCCTGTTGCATCCTGGGTCACCTGGCACCATCCCCTCTCAAAGGTTCTCCTGCTCATCCCTCAGGGCTCAGCCCAAGTGTCACCTCCTCGGGGAAGCCTTCCTTGACTGCCACACTGGTCATTAGGCCAATTTCTAGCTCTATCCTGCTTTTATATCACTTACCACAGACTAATTCTTACTTGCGTGGTTATTTTATTCATTTTTATTTCCCCCAAGAGGCTGGGGGTGCCCTAGAAATGAGGACTAGCCTTAGGTCTTTTGACCTTGAAATCCCCAGTGCCTCGCCCCTAGTAAACACTCAGGGAATGTCAGTGGTTCCTTCTGACTGGAGGAAAATTTGCCAATTTTATAACAGAAGCCAAAAAACATTTATATACCGGGCCTTAATAATCTTACTCCTAGGCTTCTAATAATATGCTCAGAGAGACAAAGACTTCTGGGTACACAGATTCTTTCAATTATTATTTTTTTAAGAGAGTTTTTTTTTGTTTGTTTTTTTTTTTTTTTTTTTTTTTTTTTTTTTTTTTGCTATAGAGCACACATGCTTGCTGGAAAAACAAAGAGAGACAAAGAGATGCAAAGTGAGAAATCAACCCCCAGAGGGGATGACCACACCACAATCCCTTCTCCTCTGTTCTCCTCTTAGGATCTTGGACAACACGCACACATGCCTGGCTTGAGTTTAAGCCACCAGGCCCAGGACTTGAACTGTGCTCAACTACATGGGAGTCCAGCGACGTAACCATTATACCATTTGCTGGTCCCTCAATTCTTAAGTTGTCAAAAATCATTTTTTGAAATAACTTGAATGTCTGACAACGGCACATGGTTACATATATTATAATTTGTAGTCCATTCATACCAAGGGAAGCTGAGAGTCAGGAATAGAAGGATATTGAATGAGAGGGAAAAGTGCCTGTGTAGAATGTTAGCGGAAATAAAGAGGCCTCCGAAACTACAATGGCAGTTATGGTGTCAATTCAGTTTAAGCAC
>NW_006159701.1:1026762-1031401 GCF_000334495.1 Tupaia belangeri chinensis | reverse complement strand
GGCAGTTATGGTGTCAATTCAGTTTAAGCACATGCACACACGCAAGTGCGCCCCACTGAAACAGTTGGCTGGATCAGTGTGCGCTGAATAAAGGGGGGTGAGGAGGATGAAGGGTCAGCCCTGACCCTTCAGTTTTGGTTCCATCCACAGGAATGAGAAGCACAGTTTCGCACACCCCTGGTGCCTGAAGAAACAGCTCTGCTTGTGGATTCTAAGCAGCCTTCTGCAGCCCCCAAAGCATTTCCCATCCCTCCTTTAACTCCGCCCCCCAACCGAGGCCGTTGCTAAGCAACCCCCAGCCTCCCAGCATCTCTCCTAAGCCTGCTGGTCCACTGCCTGCTTAATGTCTAACCTTGAGACTTGGGCCTGAGAGGTTGACTCCGACTCACAAAGTGGTGTGGTGTGTGTGCACTTCTGTGTGCATCTGTACCGCTGTGTGGTGTACATATTTCTCTGTGCACGTGAGTGCTAGATGCATGTACCTGTGTGTACCTGGTGTGCATGTGTGTAGTGTGTATCTGAGCATGTGTGCAGTGTGTCTGTGTGTGCTTGTGTGTAGCGTGTGTGTGCTCATTTACGTGTGAGTGTGTGGTATGTGTCTGTGAACATCATGGTATGTGCATACACAGTACATGTGTGAATGCTGTGGTGTGCGCATATGCACATGTGTGCTGTGTGCCTTTACACGTGTGTGCTGAGTGCATGTGTTTGTACACACGGACATACAGTGTTCTGTATATCTGTGCATGTGTATAGTGTGTGCCCATGTGTAGTGTGTATGTGTGTGTGTCATAGAGGGGAAGTGACCTTTCAACACACCACAGCTCACACCAGAGCACAGACCTACAGGGAAACACAGGTCCATGGAGTCCATGTGGCATTGGCTATCAAGCCGAAGTCTCTGGAAGGTGGAGGTAATTCCATGGATTCAAGGGGGCTCCAAGGGATAGGCCCCAAAACCACAGCCAGCTAAGAAAAGTCCTAGTCACAGACCCCAAACTCTGCTGTCTCAAGGAGAGCTACTCAGCGATCCCAGGGACCCCTGGGGCTCCAAGGAGTCCCTTTACCCTCATTCTCTTTAGCCTGGGAGTCTTGGGAAGTTCTGAAGTTCCGAGAGGTCCCTTTACCCTCATCCTCAAAGTCCTGCTCCTCCCCCAGGGTCCTTAGCACCCACGCCTCCTGCTCCTCCCCAGGGCAGGTGCACCACACCCACTCTGCTCCTCCGGCTACTCCCCCAGGGCAGGTCTCATCCTCTGGGACTCGGCAGACCCTGCCCCTGCAGGTACAGCACAAAGTCCTGCTCCTCCCCAGGGCAGGTGCACCACACCCACTCTGCTCCTCCGGCTACTCCCCCAGGGCAGGTGTAGCACAAAGTCCTGCAGCTCCTCCCCCAGGGCAGGTGCCACACACTCAACATCTCCAACTTCTCCAGCCAGAATCCTCAAAGCAATCCTAGGTCCTATTCCCCCTGGGACCTGCGCTGTCACCTCAACTGTAAACTAGACCCGAATCTGTCCCCCTCACCCCATGTCCTCCACCACCTCCCAGGTCCAACCACCATCACCTCTCATCTAATGACTTCTATAAGTTTGCAAGAGCCTCCCCTTCTCCTATTCATTTCCCAACTTTCATCGAGGCTGAGCTTCTCAAAGAATCGGTCACAGTGTGCTCCTTCCCTGCCTGAGCCTCTCTGAAACCGTTCATGGGTCTGAGAACAGTACCAGCCCTCCTGGGATTTGAGGTCCACCTCAGGCTCCCACCTCCCAGCCAGCTCTACCCATATCAGCTGTTTCTGCTCAGCTGGAAAGGCCACTCCTCCACTACACAGCAGGGGCTCAACAAATGTGAAACCCTATGGAAATGCACTACTTAGACACTTGGTCCTACCCAGGGTATTCCCTCTCCACAGAATGAGGTCCCTTTCCAGGTTTCAGCAGCCTTCAGGGGCACTGGACAGAGTGATCTGTTTAAACACAAGCACCGGGCAGATAGTCTCTGCCCATTGCTGTCCAGAACAGCTTCCCCTGCACCTAGCACAGGCCTGTGTATAGTAGGCCCTCAGTAAGTTCTTAGTGACTGAGTGAAAGAAATGTTGGCACATCCCCAGGGGCTGCAGAGGGGACCCAGACTGCCCAGAGAGCAGCAGTGCTGTACCTGAGCTGGCCTCCTCGTCCTCAAGGCCCCGTCGGCCTGGCCCGCACGTCACTTGCTCGATGATCTGCCGTAGGTGGTGCTTGAAGGTGGCCGTGTTTAGCTCCTCGTACTCGCAGCCCAGGGCCTCGGCTGCATGGTTAGCCCACTCGAATCGCATGAACTGCTTCCGGCCCACTGTGCAAGGAACAGGAGGAGGTATGGCGGTAAGATCCTAGGCATGGGATGAGAGGTGCCCAGCAGTACCTGGGAGAATCTCGGTGCCTTCCCAACCTCTCGGAGATGTTCATCCTACTTCCTTGCCATTTGCATTGTTTCTTTCTTCAAAGCAATTCTAAATATCATAGAGAAGCACCCTCAATGCAGAATTGGCGAATGGTTAATAAAAGTTTGATTTATCCAGCCATATATCCATTTACGTATCCACTCACCCCCCCACTATCTCCTCCCACCCACCTACTGACTCATTAGCAACTAGTCACCCAGACGCCCACCAGCCACCTAACCCACCATCTGTTGATTCAGTAAGTGTTTATTGAGTGCCTACTATGTGGCAGGCGCTGTGTTAGCCACTGGGAAACCAACAAGCAAGACAGACGACAAGGGGCCTGTTTTCGTGGAGCTCACCTCTATGGAAGAAGTGAGACAACCAACAGTCTAGGTAAGATCATTTCAGGTGATAAAATTATAAAGCCCCATCCCCACATATCCCATAAGAAAAAACTAAAAGAAGGTGATGAGATAGACTGGGAGTATAGGTGAATGTCTATGGAGGCCAAAGGGGGCTCTGTCCGAAGACGTGATATTTGAAGTGAGCTATGGAAGATGAGAAGGAGCTGGCCACGTCAAGAACCTAGAAGGTGCTTCAGAGGTCAAAGGAAGAGCAGAGCGAAGGCCTTGAGGCAGACACCCCGAGGCATGGTGTACTGGAGAAATACCAAGAAACCAGTGCGGTTGGAACGTGATAGAAGAGAGAGGGGCCAGGAAGGGTTAGAGAAGCAATAGGGAGCCACTCTATGGACCATTTAAAGTGAGAGAGGGGCTAGCAGGTGACGTCGTGCTTAAGGTGCTAGACTCCCACGTAGCCAATCGTAGTTCAAGTCCCAGATCTGGCAGCTTCAAAATCACCCCGGGCACATGTGTGTGTGTGCCCAGAATCCCAGGAAGAGAATGAAGGAAAAGGGATTGTGGTGTGGCCATTCCCCTGGAAGATGACTTCTCACTTTTCCTTTCTTTCTCTCCGGCAAATACACATCCCCATGGCAAAAGAGAGAGAGAGAAGCAGAGACTTTGTACAACACAGACCATGCTTAGAGCTGACTGTTAAGTGAAAAGCAGACGAGAAAACTATACCATAGTATGAAGTCAACAGTGTCAATCATTCTAAATGACTGTAAAAAAAAAAAAAAAGTATCAAAAAATGAAAATATAACCAAATGTTAACAATCACAGCTGGGTAGTGAGTTTTGTATTTTCTAAATTGTCTACAGTGTATACTCATTTGGCAAGCCAAATAAAAATGAAGAATTTGTTAAAACAATGGTGCCAGCCTTAAAAAAAATATATATGTATCATCCCCCTAAAGGAGCTTCTTTCTTTGCATTAAGAATCACAGCTGCCAACAGAGAAGTCTTGATCCATCAGAAAGAGATCGTGGGGGCTTCACTGTTCAAGTGGATGGCTTGGAGAACAGTCGGAAATTTTTTCTTATGGAAAAATTGAAAATTTGGAAATTACTTTATCTGGGATCTCAATACCACACAAGAAGGAGGAGCTTCCGCCCCTGTCACTGAAGACATCCCAAATAGCCCCTGCTTATTAAGGTCCTCTAGGGTGTTGGTGACGCAGCACCCGCCATCAGAGCGCCGTTTTAGTACGCTCATTTCATAGATCACTCCATCTTACAGATGATGAAACTGAGACTCCCAGATGTAACGTGGCTAATAAAAAAAGCTTTGTCCCTTTCAAAAGTGATAAATAGGGACTAGCAGTTAGCGTAATGGCCATGTCGCTGAACTCCCATGTAGTCGACCCTGGTTTGCATCCTGAACCCGGTGGCTTAAACTCACACCAGGCGCATGTGCATATGTGCCCAAGATTCCAAGAAAAGAATGGAGGAGAAGGGATTGTAGTGTGGCCATCCCCCCTGGGGGGTGATTTCTCGCTTTCTGTCTCTCTGTCTCTGTCTTTCTGGCGAGCGCACGCACCCTATAGCAAAACCTCTCAAAAAAAAAAAAAAAAAAAAGATGGTGGTGGTGGTGATGACAACGGCTAAGATTTATGAACCTCGTTTGATTCCGTAAGACATCTTTGCTTTTGGAGTTAGAGGGCCTGTGTTAGAGGATTAGGTGGAACACATTGACAGAACTCAATATACACTAGTGATAATCATTTATTATTATTATTATTATTAAATCTTCATGAGTCCTAGGGAGTACTACTACGTTTCACATTTCATACACGAGAAAAACAACTCAGAAGTCACTGG
>NW_006159701.1:984660-1026672 GCF_000334495.1 Tupaia belangeri chinensis | reverse complement strand
ACGCTCTTCTAAATGGACTTACTTATCTTTTCCATTTAAATAAATACATTGTCAAAGAAAATGTTATCTCACGATCATCAATGAGAATTCATTATCACCTGTCCCAGAGAGAAGGTAGAAATAAATACAGTATGAGCACAGTACGCCCTGCGATTCTAATTAGGTGGCATTACCTGTGAGCCTGAAGCCTATTCTCGCTTTGTTAAAAAGGGAGATTAGCAAATAACAGAGAGAGGGTGTGAAAGGCTATTTGCGCTGATTGAGACTGTCTTCTTCCTGTGATGGGGACCGAAAGTGAGCTAAAGAGGGGGTGACTTTGTAGGTGAGTGACGTCCTGTCCGCTCCCTGTCCCACCACTCTCTACCACTTGCTATGGTCAGAGTCCCCCAGACTGCAGGGGCAGTGGCCATCAGTGCCCGCGCTGAGCTGGGGGAGGTCATGAAGGGAGTCAGTGACTGCTGTTCCTGACAAAAGGTACAGTGGGCAGACTCTGGCCAGACCCTCTCCTTTCTGCCCGGCTCAAGCAGGGCATCTCTGGGTGCAGCTAAGTTGCACCTCTGGTGAAATCCAGGTGGGCACGCTGGGAGCTCTCTCAGAAGATGCATCTCCTGCTCCCAGCTCCCTGAAGTCTGCAAGTGCACAAATCTAATCTCATGGGTTCCTCGTCTTTTGCTCAAACATGGGAGGTGGCCAAGGGCCAGCAGGTGGCATAGTGGTTAAGGCACTGGACTCCCACACGGCTGATTGCGGTTTGAGTCTCAGATCAGGCAGCTTGAAAATCATACTAGATGCATGCACACACATGCTCAAAATCCCAGGAGAGTGGAGAATGGATTTCAGCATAGTGATTCCCTGGGGGAGGAGGATGTGATTTCTCACTTTCCTTCTCACTGTCTCTCTCTCCGGCAAACACATTCACCCTACAGAAAAAAAAAAAAAAAAAAAAAAAAAAAAAAAAAAAAAAAAAAGGAGAGGTAGCCATAGTCTTCCCAGGGGAGGCCATGAACCCTAAGGTGGCACTTGAAGCAGGGAGAGAGAACTGGGCAAGAACATGGGCATTGGGTGAAATAGAGCCTGCCCTTCCAGTAGTACAGTGTTTTTGAGACTCAGTTTCTCTTCTGTGAAATGGGGTCATAAAACCCCCAACATCTCTCCCTACACCTTCAAGAAGTGGGTGAGGAGGCTGCCAATGAGATACCCAACAGATTGCCTGGCCCTGACACGGCGCTCACCGAAGTTCTGCTCCCTTCTCCACCTGCAAAACCAAGGGGGGCACCGTTTACCTGAGAGGACTCGCCCTGTCCTGGTAACTGCGTGGATTCCCGCTGCCTCGTCTACGGAGAAAGAATGCTGGCACCTGCCACCAACCTATGTCAAAGCCAGAGACATCACAGCCGTGCTCAGAATGCCTCAAACCCCAATGAGGTTGGGGATTGCACCCTGCGGGGGAGTGGAATGTTCTCACACGTGGAAGGCCCCTTCCTCCCACAGAGCCACCACTCAGCTCATAAGAACAGCCGTTAGCATTGAGCACATACTGTGTGCCACGCGTCCCACTCAGTGCTCTACCCGCTTCATCTTCTTTACTCTCAGAAACCCTCTGAGATCATTCACACACAGCAGACCTGGTAAGGTCAAGGTTCTTGTCCAAAGTGGCACAGGAAGTGGCCCAGCTGGGATTCCCGCGCTCTGTGGCGAGCTTGGGCTCTGTGCAGCATCTGCCCTGCGACTCTGCTTTCCTGCCCCATGGCCTGTGTGGTCAGTGCCCCGCCCTGCCTGGCCCCCTCGGGACAGAGCTGATGCCAGGGAGCTGTGGTACCCACTTGCAACGTGAGTGATCGAATGAACGGACGAATGACTGTCTCACGAGTGGCCAGCCCTGCCCACTTGCCCTCCCCCACTTCTGAAATCTGGAAAAGAGCCGTCTGTCTTGGAGGGACACCATGGCAAGGAGGAGTCATAAAAGATGAAACAAAGGAGAAGAGAGAGAGAGAGAGACCCGGAGAGGGAGAGGCAAAGAGAGAAATGAAAATGGAAAGAGGACACAACCACCCCTGGAGGCAGCCCCTGGAAAGTCGGGGTGGGAGTTTTTGCCCTGGCCCACCCCAGGCGGCAAGATTGTGGGAAGCAGAATCCCTGGTGGGTGGGCCACCAGCTCCCACCTTTCTTCCCATCTTCCTTCCTCACTCCCTTCCTGGTGCTTCCTGGTGTCACCTTTCACATAAACGCCTTGCCCTTGAATTCTGGTCTCAGAATCTGCACCCCCAGTAAGGAGCTCAGTCTAAGAACACCAAGCAGGACTGCTTAGCAAGATGTGTTTTCCTCCATTCCATTATGGAGGCCAAGGGAAGGTTCTCACAGGGGGCCAAGCTCTTGGCAAGTTGCTCTTTCTCCCGTATGCCTATGCCCCAGGAGCCATTTACATGTTTTGGGGGAGGCTTGGCTCCAGCCAACATGCTACCAAGGGCAGGGCTAAGTCAGTAACTCTCGGGGTGGTCAAGGAGATGCGGAGCAGGGGTCAGAAGTTCCCAGAGGTGCTCTTCACAATGGTTGTCCCATGGAATGTTCGCCAGTGTCACTGGGAGAAAAATAAATTGTGCATCATATCAATATGGTCAATTGATTAAATAAATGTCTTAACTGTGGGACTTCTCAGAGTCTTTGAAGTATGTCTTGTCAATCTTCAAGAAGTTTGTGGAAGTTCTACTCAGACTTAATTGGTTTTTGAATGCTTTTTTTTTTTTTTTTGAGAGGTTTTAGTTATAGGGAGTGTGCGCTTGCCAGAAAGAGAGATGAAAAGCAAGAAATCACCCCCCAGGGGGAATGGCCACACCGCAATCCCTTCTCCTCCATTCTCCTCTCGGGATCTTGGGCACGCATGCACACGCGCCCAGCATGAGTTTAAGCCACTGTGTCTGAGATTCGAACCGCGGTCGACTACATGGGAGTCCAGCAGCATCGCCATTATGCCAACTGCTGGCCCCTTGAATGCTTTTTAAAATATTTATTTATTTATTTATTATTAAATTTGTCATAGGGCACATATGCTCACCAGAGAAAGACAGAGAGAGGGAAAGTGACAAAGCAAACTGCCCGGCCTGGGAGTCAAACCAAGGTCACTCATGTGGGAGTCCAGCACTTTAACCACCACACCACTTGCTGGCTCCTGGTCTTTGAGTACTTTTAGAGAGTCTCCAGCAGGCCTACTGCTCCATGAGCCTTAAGTTTAGGAAACACTGCTGTAACTGAAAGTTCCCTCACCTAAGCACATGACCCTGGGCAGATTGCAGCAACTGAATCAATTGTCCAAGGTCACTCCTTAGACAAGAGACAGGCTGGGATTTGAATAAAGAGAACAAAGGAGAAATAGGAAAAGAAAGGGGGAAAGGGGAAGGAGCAAGAGAAGGTAATGGAACTACAGTTTCTGAGATGCTCAGCTCTACCTGCGAAGGCAGATTTTTCCCTTTGCACTCAACGCAAATGAGTAAGAAAGAGAGAGAAATTAACATGGCTGCTTTTCCCTATGCACCGTGAGTTCAATTGCTATCAATTACTGTGGCCTCCTGCATTTATTAATAACCACGTTATTCCTCCTTCCAACAATAGCTGTGCTGTTGCTGAATTACTCAACGTTATGTAACTTATTTATAACACCAGAGCATCTGGTTTGCGGTTCCTCAACTGGAGGTCCACAAAGCTGAGGCCTGTGCGGAAGTAGGCTGCCTGCCGGGAAGAGATAAGGCAGTAGCTGCCATTAGAGAAGGCCACGTTCTGGAGACAAACTGTGTAGGTTCGAACTCCACCTCCACCACTTAACACCGCAGGTTGTTGGAGTGGGGTCAGCTCTTTGAGCCTCAGTCCCTCCTCCTATAAAATGTGAACAATGAACAGAAGCTACTGTTCTGCTGGTGAAGAGGCAATGAGGGCGTACAAGAGTCTTCAAAACGTTCCTGGGAAATGCATATGATGAAAATGCATGAGTTTCAAACATTTTGCTATCAAAATAAAGACGTACTCTATGGTGGCCAAATGGTGGCATAGAAGCAATGCAATGCTCTGCTACACTAGCCCACATGGGAAGGTTCCAGAATCACATCTGGAGACCTCCCAGAACATGCAGAGATGCCCCTGAACCAGGGCTACCTGAAACTGATGGCAGACTGTAACATGAGGGCCTGTTGGGGATGCCTCTCTCTCAAAACTCTAAACCTAAAAAAATAAATAAATCCTTCAGGACCAGCAGGTGGCATAATGGTTAAGGCATTAGACTCCCAACTGTGGTTCAAGTCCCAGACCTGGTGGCTTGTTTTCTCACTCTCCCTCTCTCTGTCTCTCTGGGCAAATGGAAGAAGGACAATAAAAAAAATTAAATAAAGAATTTTTTTAAGATAAAGTAAAATAAAATAATTACTTTAATTCAACTTTTCATGAACTTCTTGAAGTGTCCTCACATGTATAGAACATTAATAAAAGATCTGTTCAATAAATATGAGTCCCTGTGATTAATGATCATAGTCTGAGATTTCCACCCCTGAAGGGGACAAATAGGTCAGAAAGGGAAACCCAAGAGCAAATCCTATTGTTGGGACAGTGGAAAATGTGACTTTTTTTTTTTTTTGAGAGTTTTTTTGCTACAGAGCACATGCACTTGCCAGAGAGACAAGAAGAGACAGAGAGACAGAAAATGAGAAATCACCCCCTGGCGTGATGGCCACACCACCATCCCTTCTCCACCATTTTCTTCTTGGGATTTGGGGGACGCATGCAAAATCCTGGACTCAAATCATGGTCAACTACATGCGAGTTCTGCAACGGAACCATTACACCACCTGCTGGTCCTAATCTTCTTATCCTTAGCATTCAGGACTTTGAGTCAGCCTCAGCACCCTGGACATACTATGCCAACTGCCTGGCTTTGGAGAAAGCCATCGGCCTGTTCCAGGGCCTTTGCTTATCTGGAACTAGAGCTTCCTGGAAGGCCAGGCCAACAAGTCATCTACAGATTGCTGCTGAGTTCAACACTGCCCTCACAAGAACAGCCAAGAAGCCAGCACACAGACCACTCCCAGGGTGTTGGAGTCTGGGAGCAGGGATTCTGGGAAAAGAAGTCTCTATGAGCAAACCAGACTAAATAGGTTGCGACTTGTTGAATACGTTAATGGGCATTGGCAATTTACAAGAGAAAGAGAATGTGTGGTAGGAGGTCTCCCAAACTAACCTACTCAAGTAGCCAGAGAAAAGGCTGATGAGGTGTTTTTGAGGTGGTGGAGAACTGTGGAGTGAACTGAAAACTGGATGGCTAAAGACAGTTTCAGCTTGTCTATTGGGTAGGTGTTACCTCCATGAGCCTCAGTTTCCTTATTCACAAAACAGAATGGCTTCTTTCCCATTGGGTTGTTTTAAGAATGGAACGAGGCATTGTATGTGAGTGTCCCCAAGTAGAAGATCCAAGCTGAGGATCAGAGTCATGCAGGAGACCTCAGCTGGAAGGTGTCACATGGGGTGGCCACAGGATGGAAGGCACGGGGCTGAGACCAGCTGTGGGTCTGTGAGCACCGCACAGCCGGCGAGGCAGAACCCAGGACCACACCCAGGCTGCCTGATCCCCAGTCCTGTGCTCTCTTCAGATGCAAGTGCCCCTTGGTTAGACAGGCTGAGTGTGTGTGGGGGGGAGGAGGGGTGTCATACAACCTATCAAATTGTTGCCCTTGACACTGCATCATGTGGCCCAAGAAAAGCCCAGCAATTTCCAGCATTTCCTGAGGGTTCACCGTGTGTCTGAGCATTTAATGTTGTCAATGCAGCAACCGTGCAAAAGGAACAACTGCCAGTTCTGTTTCTCGATGCACCATAGACCACACAAGAAATGCAGTGCTGAGAATAAGAGTGTGGGCTTTAAGGACGGAGCCCCTCCATCCAAAATCGAGCCCCTCCTTTTCCCAAGTCCATTACCTTAAGTCGTTTATTTTACTTGTCAGAGCCTCCATTTACCCCTCCCTAAAATGGGTATAACCTGGCACGTAGAATTATGAGGACTAACTGGAATAATCCATGCAAGTCATTTTCAATCATATGCCTGGCAGTGAGTGCATTCTCAGTAACTAGTCACGGTTAATTCTATCACTATCATTACTGCCGTATTACTAGTTCCGTTATTTTTTGACTCTGAATGGGGGGGGGGTTCCAGAGTTCATCCATGTTGGGGTTCTCCGCAAGCTATCCTTTTCTCCCTTCCAACAACAGGTTAATGGAGCCGCTGGTGATCAAAGCTAAAAGGTGATCAGTGAGCACCTAGTGCACCACCATTCGGTAAGTCCTTTCCTCCCTCTGAGCCTCAGTTTCCCCATCTGTAAGACGGGGTAATAGCTTCCACTTCATGGGATTACTGAAATGGCCAAAGCTCTGAGAAGACTGCCGGGCACCAGGTAAGCACTAAGTGAATGTTCGCTGCTGTTACCATCTAGGGAAAACAGAGGCCAAAAAGAAGGAACTAGGCTTTTATAGGGCCACCCAACTGGGACTGGCTTGGTCACTGTGAAATCTGAGTCCCTCATGCTCCCAGTGTCCCCACCTCACCCTCCAAGGCACCAACTGCTATAAGCTCTATCTTGTAGTGTCGGCCACTCAGGGGCATACATTTTTTAAATTATATATAATTATTTACATCCCAGAGCAGCCATTCCAGCTTAATGAATGAATTCAATATGCTCCCAAAATGCAGAATAAATCCTTGCCTGTGGCCCAGAATAGGCCCGACTGCACCAGCTGTCAAGCAGGGAGCCCAGCTACCAGATGGGCCAGAGCAAGGGTGCACAGCCTCTGGCTGCGTGAAGGCACTGGGGTGGGACAGGGCCAAGGAGGGGGCAGGCCTCAGGGGTGCAGGGCTCAAGGACAGAGCAGTGAAAGTCCCAGGATGCCAGGCTACATGGTAATCCTCTCTTAATCACAGCCTCCCTTTGGAACAGCACCAGCACAAGGGCCCTTGGGATGGTACCTTGCAGAGAGGAAAACAGGCACCAGGCATTACATCAAGGAAGAGGCCTGGGGCCAGCAGCACAGCAGTGAAAATGCAATGCCCCGCGAGGCCCTCCCACAGGCCCTCCCCAGTTTAAGTCCAGAGACCTCTCTAAGTACACCACGCATCTTATAGCTCCAGAATACAGGGCCCAGGGAGGACTAAAGACCAGTCCAAGCTGGCCTCCCCTCCTTGGCTTCACTGGAGAGAACTCCCCTAGACAGTGCACATGGTTCTCATTAATAAGAATAACAAGAATAGCAAGAACGACAGAGCTCAAATATCCAAAACATTTTAAAAATAATTTGCCAGAGGGTACATGCATTCACCAGTGAGAGACAGAGAGAGAGGGAAAGTGAGAAAGCAACTCCCATTGGAAACGGTTGCATCGCAATCCCTTTTCCATCTGCTCCTCTGTTTGGGATTTTGGGCACACATGGATGCACACACACCTGGTGTATTTTTCAAACCACGAGGTCTGAGACTCCAACTGTGTGGCCAGCCGTGTGGGATCTAGTCACCTTAACTCCACACTGTGGGTTGGCCCTCTAATTAAATCATGCAAGCCTCTCAAGAATGCTAGGAGCTAGGCACCATTATTGTCCCGTTTCATAGAGAATGTTCAGGCTCGGAGGTCCAAGGAGGCACCGAGGTCACTCAGTTGACGAAACAGGGTTGAACACAGGTCGGCCAGCCCCAGAGCCCACAGCTTCAGCCTGGATTCTGAGCCTTCCTGCAGTCTGCTTAGCGGGACGACCTTGCAAACGGAGGACTAGGTGGAAGCTGGAGGATGGCTCGAGACTGGACAGAGCTGAGCGGGAGCTTGTAGAAGAGATGATGGGGGTGTGGGTGCCTACAAGTCACCCAACAGCTTAGCCAGCAGGGCAGCCTCATGCAGGAGGAGCTTCAGAGGCAGACGGCACTGGGTCCTAACCTTGGCTCCACCTCGTGATCCTGTGTGGCTTTGATAAGGCTGCATAGCCTCTCTGAGCCTCAGCGTCCTGGACCACAGAATGGTGATTCCTTCCCTGTTGTCAGAATTAAAAGAGAGAACCCACGGAAAGTGACCCCCGGCTGTGGGCAGAGGAAGAGAACAGACAGGCTCTGGGAGGATTCCATTAGTAGATACCGTTCCTGGGAAGAGACCACGTCTGATTTTAAGCTCATATAGCCAAGAGGCTCCAAGACAGAGGAACTTCTGTGAAGAGGGCACAGAGTTCATCTTTGATGTGTTCTTTTACAGGAAGAGGGTCCTTGGGGTATATCAGAGGATAGCAGAGGCCACTGGTAATAAAGGCAGAGGGCAAGCCCCCAAGGGCACACCCTCTCTCCACTGCCATAGGGAGTGGAGAAGCACAGGCTGTAGAACTCCTCAACCTGCAGCAGCGTAATGTCCACCAGCCACCTCTTCCGTGCTTGGCCCCACGCTAGAGCCCTCAGCATGGGGCATTTCAGTCCATCTGCACAGCAGCCCTGCGATGTTACTACTCTTCTCTACACCATTTTACAGGCAAGAAAACTGAGCCTCAGGGAGCTTCAATTATTTGCTCAAGGTCACTGTGGCAAAACATGGCCATACCACTATTGCTCATCCCACATGTCCAGGAACCTTGCTGCACCCCCATGGAGGAAGAGAGTCTGGTCCTCCTCACCCTTGAAGCCGTGACACACTCAAAGTCAATCAAATGTGGCAGATGGGACACAGCCCAGATGCAGTTTCCATCTCACTCACTGGAAACTTGCCCTGGGACCTCTATAGCTGCCATGTCATGAGGAAGCTCAACCAACCTCACACAGAGACCTGAGACTGCATGAAGAGAGAAAAATGCCCCACTCTCCAACTTCCCACTGGTGCAACATTGGCCACCACTTGACTGCAGTCACATGAAAGACCCCAAGCTAGAACCACCCAGCTGAGCCCTTCCAAACTGTAGATGTACAGAAGCCTTGGGAAATAATATAAGTGATTATTGTGTAAGCCATGGCATCGGGAGCTGATTTCTTACACAGCACGGCAACTTAACAACCACACACCCAGCAAGTGCTGGAATCCTCACTCCAGTTTGAGCCCAGGATTGTGTTGATCCAGATAGTATTCCAACCACCATGCTATTCTGTCCTTGGCCCTCAAGATCATCTGCTAAGCTGAAGTAAGAGTACTAGACCAAGAGCTGGAGTCTGGTTTTGAACCTGCCACTTATTAGCAGAGACATTTCACCGTGTGTCCTTAGACAAAGAGCTACATTGCTTAGGGGTTCAGGTTTATCCACCCAGTCCACTGAGCCTACCTCAGGGGCAGGCTTTAGTGCCAACAGAGAGAATGGATAACAAAAGAGTTTTATAAAGAGAGGAGAAGCAGTGCTTATTGAAAACCTCCTACATACAAGTGTTGTATCCTCATTACCTGACTATAGAAAGACTGTAGGGGTAGAAGGGGTGGTATCATCTTACAGCCAAGGAATCTGAGGCTCAGAGAGGTGAGAAGTCACCTACCTGGCGTGAATCATACAGCCAGGGGATCGGGAAGCCTGGCATAGAATCAGCTCTTTCCAATCCCAGAGCTCCAGCTCACTCCTCCTTCCCACTCTCCCTTATCAAGGAAGCTCGAGAGAGCATCCATCTGTTGAAACACACAAGCACCAGCTCATTGTTCCACGGGCCTTGTGTTGCCAAAGGGATGAGCCGTTTCACAATGGCTCCAGGCCTTGAGCCTTGCTGAACAGCAAGCCAGGTGGAATGCCAAACCACCTGGTGTTTTTGGCCTGGTTTGTGATGCCAGCCCTCAAAGCCCCCTCCTTCAGCCTTCCCAAGGGGCCTGTCATCCATAGTAAGCCTATGAGACAGGAAGGGGTGTGGATATCATGCAGAGGGAGGGGGAACACAGCTCCTTCACCACCACGATGGCAGGTTTCCTAAGATCCCAAGGCCAGCTGCACATGGCCCCTCTAAACAAGTCTCATTAGAATGAACCAACTAAGTCCAGGACCTACCTGGACAGCCAGTGGGAAGTGGCCCAGAGTCAGCAGGTGGGGGTGCCCACAGGAGCATAATTGTGTCGTTTGTCCACCTGTCCTTCTGCCTAGCCCCTCTTCTCTCCTGCCAATGTGATTGAGTACAAACCCACTCCCCCACCCCCATACCCTTTATCTCATTTCTATCCCACAGCGACCCCTCCCTCCTTGAAGAGCTGCTCAGAAGATGAATCAGTCAACAGGTATTTATTGAACATGTACTAGGCACCAGCCCCTGGGCTGGGCCGTAGGGGCGCAGTGATGAACAGAATCAGATAGAGTCCTTGCACTTGCATGGTTGTAGCCCAGTGGGGGAGACGGACGGATGTGAATCAGTAATCAATCATCCCACGTGAAAGAGAGGGATGACCAGGCACACAGCACAGCCCTCTTAGTATACAGAACAGGAAACAGACCTTGTCCAGGGGGATCAGGGAGGCTTTGGGAAGGGAGAGGGGCTGCAGGGGGAGCGAATCACCAATGGCCAATGATGTAATCCAGTCATGACTACCTAAGAAAGCTTCCATGGGAACCCCTGTGATTACTCAGCACAGGGACTCCAGCAAAACAGTAACAGCCCGAAATTCACCCTGGACTGTACCAGCTGTGTGACGCCAGGTGAGTCACGTGCCTTCTCTGAGCCTCCCTTTGGTTGTCTAAGAAATGCACGGGGATGAAAGTAAGAAGTCCTCACCTTGAGCCACGTCCCCTGTCCCATACATGCTGGCATTGACTCACGGAATCCTCACAACGAGCCTATAAAACAGGCTCATCATCAGTCTTATTTTACAGAGGAGGAAACTGAAGCTCAGAGAGGCCAAGCCAGGATTCCCTGGACTTGCTGACAGCATTCCTTCTCCATAGTGGGTTGTTGCATGCATCTAATCAAAAGGCGTGATAGAGGAATGGGTGCCATTGAAACTGTCGAACATTAAACCAATATTAGCAGCGTTATTGTTATTGCTGTAACTGTTCAAAACCTCAGCTCCTCTTAGAAGACCTGAAATCTCCCTACAGGGACTGATATTGGTTTTTAAAAATAGGATTGGGGCTCTCAAAATAAGTTAGGAAGGAGGAGAGGATCATTTTAATGAAAAAAAAAAAAAAGAAGAAAAAAAACCCTGATTAATGGAAATGATTCTTAATATATTTCAAAATGATCTGTTATGACACAAAGCCAAGACATTTATATACGACTCTGAAATTCTTAATAGCTGATTTTAGAGCAACCTATTATGAAAGATTCCAAAGCAGAATATATAGTAAGTAAATCATCGGGCAGGCCTCCCAGGCAGACTGACGGCAGCTCTTCTTAAAATAATTTATAAGGTGGGCTCGGGGGGAGGACTGGGAGAAATTATTGCCATAATCATGTATTAATGAAATATTTATAAAAGTGACTTTCGCTTTTATTATCACAGGCATTCACATGTAGGGGGTCAGGTCCCTGAGTCCACCTAGGAGGGGCGACCCTTTATCTTGGGGAAGAATCAAACTGAGCTCCTTCACTGCTCTGGCAACAGGTCAACAGGCCAGTCTCTGTTTTGCAAAGATGGAGGCAGAGAGGGTACAAGTGTGAGCATGAAAACCAGAAGGTGGGCCCCAGACATAGGCAGGGCTTGCTATTTTCTCAGGCTTTGCAGAGCATCTCAAGGGAGCAATCTCCTTTGACCAGTGCCCAGCCTCGAGGCAGCCGGTTCTGCAATCCTGAGAAAGTCTCCTAACCCTGGCTCAGCAGCATGCACTATTGGAGCTGCCTTCTGCTGAGCGACTGACACCACTGAGGCCCTGCCCTGACTCCCTGCCTGCCCATACCTGCCGTAGGCGCCCCACTGCAGGCACCTCTCTCTCTGCCCCTCTGCCTTCTCTGGCTTTAAGAGCAGGCTTAACCCCATATATGGGGGCCGGCTGGAAGCACAAGGAGCTTTCCCCACCCCCAGGAGCAACCCTAACCAGGCAGAAGCAGGAGGGAGTGGATAAATGCCCTGGCTTCCTTACCTCTCAGAGTCTCTCCAGGGTCCCCAGTAAGGCCGAGTCTCAATTCCCTGGAGGTCACATGCACCCTGTATTACCTGCTTCTCTTCTCCATTCTCCTGCCATTGCCTTTAGGGATCCCCTGTTCTATAAGCTACATGCCCCCATATCTTTGTCTCAGGGTCTGCTTCTGGGAGGACCAGCCTAATTCAGCTTCCTCCTCTTTATTCCATTAATCTTCCCATCAGCCCTTCTCTTGGTACATCGAAAGGAAAAGACAAAGCTCAGAGAAATTCCATTTTGGGGCAGCTCAATCAATGGTCCTGTGGTGATGTGCTGCTTATGTGATGCTGCGTCCATATGGAAGGTTGTGGGTTCAGTTCTCTGGTCAACCTGTATGTACCAGTCATTCTTGCCCATGGTCCTGGCTGGCTGGGAACACTGGGAGGAGATCACAGCATGAGACCCTGTTAAAGGTGCTTGTCTTTCTCTCTCTCTCTTTCAAAAGAAACTTTAAAAAATAAAGTTCTTTTTTTTTTTTTTAAAGAATTAGTTTATTTAACTTTATTTATTTATTTATTTATTTAAATTTGACCAGAGAGGGACAGAGTGAAAGAGAGAGAGAGAGAGGGAAAGTGAGAAAGCAAGCCGCCAGGTCCAGGACTCGAGTCACAGTCAGCCATGTGGCAGTCCAATACCCTTAACCACCACGCCATCTGCTGGCCCAAAAATAAAGTTCTGTTTTGAACCCATGTCTACCTCATTCAAGAGCCCCACACCCTACTGCTTATGGCGCTAGATCTTCCGAGCCTTGGTTTTCCATTCTGCAGAATAGGTCTGCTTCCTTCCACACATCCCTAACCCAGAGCTCTTCGTGCTCCACCTTTGAACCTTCTCAGCTCTCCTGGTCTGAACTCTGCATCACATCCCCAATGCTGGATGAGAGTTTCAAGTTTAAAAGTCTCGTCTCACCAAATAAATGACAAATGCGTGAGAAGGGACAGAATCACCACAGCCTCTCATATCCCTCCCTCTTCCCAGCACAGGTTTGGGTGCAAAGCCAATCCTGACCCATCTCAGAGATTGGGTGGCTGTTGTGAACAGATTAAATGAGGCCCAGCTTGGTGGTGCCAACGGTAGCAAACAGAACTGAGTGCTGGAAGCCATGTAACGAACCAGGGGTTCAGATCCTTGGGACAGCCTGAAAACATGTATGATGCACGGGTAGGTGCCCAAGATCCTAACTGGCTGGAGAGCTCAGAAAGGGGACTAAGGGGTGACAGGGCCTTGTTGAGGGCACGCACTCTCTCTCGCTCTCTCTCTCTGCAAGCAGGCATGCATGCCCAAGATCTCAGGAGGAGAATGGAAGAGAAGGGACTGCAGCACGGTCATGCCCTCTGGGGAATGATTTCTCACTTTCTGTCTCTCCAGCGAGTGCTCACGCCCTAGAGCAAAAATCCCTCTCTCTAAAATAAAAAATTAAAAACGAGCCGATTCGGTAACTCAAAGTCACACAGTAAGATGGGGTAGAGCTGGGTTCCTGACATCTTCTCCCTGGTTTGTCAGGGTCTGAGAAAGACAGAGGCTTCTTCCCAGAGCATGACTAAACAGCTAAGTAGTTCGGAGGCGCAGAGCCATAGTGCCACAATCTCCCACGGGGTGAGCAAACTTTTTCTGCAGAAGGCCATCTAGTCATTTCAGGCCATGCAGTCCCGCAATCCCTGTCTCCACTACCCGAGGCTGTCATTGTAGAGTGGAAACAGCCATGACACGGAAACAAATGGGCAGGGCTGTGCTCCAGGAAGACTTTAATTGCAAACACTATCATTTGAATACCATGTCATTTTCATGTGTCCTGAGATATTATTCTGGTATATGTTCTTTGTCATTCCATCGAGACATAATTGCAGTTCTTAGTTTGCAGACGGTGTGGAAACAGGCAGCAAGTTGGAGTCAACCCATAAGCCATCAACTGCTGACTGACGATGCAGGCAGTCACCGGTAGAGGTAGGGTTCTTTTCTTTTCTTTTCTTTTTTTTAGAGAGAGATTTTTGTTATAGGACGCGTGCGCTCACCAGAGAGACAGAGAGACAGAAAGTGAGCAATCACCCCCCAGGGGGGATGGCTGTGCTGCAGTCCCTTCTCTCCCATTCTTTCTGTTGGGATTTTGGGTATCCATGCACATGCGCCCGGTGTGAGTTTTAAGCTGCTGTGTGTGGGGCTCCAACCACAGCTGACTACCTGGAAATCCAGTGACATAACCTTATCCCATCTGCTGGTCATTCTTTTCTTTTCTTTTTTTTTTTTTTTTTAAATTAAGGTTTTTGCCAAAAGGTGTGTGCAATTGCTGGAGAGAAATGGAGAAAGATAGTGAGGAAAAGTGAGAAATCATTTCCGAGGGGGGATGGTCACACTGTAATCCTTCTTCTCCTGAGGTTTTGGGCATGCATACACATGCACTGGCATAATTTTCAAGTCAACGGGTCTGGGACTTGAACCAAAGTTGTCTGAGTGGAAGTCCACCACCTGCTGGCCCTGTAGAGGTGGGGGTTTCTAACCAGTGATTGGTTCTGCAGGATAAGAAATGCATCCTAAGGGCAAAAATGCATTGCTCAAGAGAAGCTGGATCCCACATGACAACCGCAATTCAAATCCGCAGCTCCATCAACCTGAAACACCCTGGGCACATGTGCAAGTGCCCGAGATTCAGAAGGCTGGAGGGCTGGAGGGCTGGAGGGACTGCCGCATGACTAGACGCTGTGAAGGGTGCCTCTCTTTCTCCCGCTCGCCTGAGCACTCTCTCTCTCTCTCTCTCATGCAAGCACATACTCTATCATAAATGAAGAAAAAAGTTTTAATAAAAATGTTTTTTCAAATGTACCCCAGGCCGAGACTGAACTATCTTCCTATATTCTAATATGCATGACCCAAGTGGCCGTGGTGACCAGGAGGATGAGCGAGACACATCGCAACCGCCTGAGCAAGACGGTAGTGAAGCCTAAACAGCTGAGCTGCCAGTCATGGTCCATGTGACTTGTGGAAACACGAGTGGCATTTGTTGTTACTACATTTGCCCCGCCTAGCACACCTGTCCTCAGCTGGGACCAGCTGTGCTCCACTTAGCATGACTTCTAGAAATTTCCAAAATATAATCGGTTAGTATGAGAAGACCTCAGGAGGTTCATGGAAAATGGAAACTAAAATACAAGTTTATTTTGATGCACCAAAAAAAAAAAAAGGAAAAAATAAAAATTAAAATCTATGCATAATTTTCATCATATACATTTTCCAGGAACTTTATGAAGACCCCTGGTACATGTGGCTCACATGGCTCAAAAGTGACAAGGCCTGTGAACCTGGGAATGGAGGAAATGACATGTTGTCACCTTTTCAGCGTCTGCCAGCCCCCAGCGGGACAGTCCAGAACATCAACCTCAGTTTTAGGACGGAATGCAATTTGCACATACGTTCACTTCACAAGCAAGTTCCAGCTCTACGTTCTGGGCCCAGAGGAAGCCACTCCCTACCAGGATGAGCGAGAGAAGGACACAGCCACAATACAAAGCGTTATACATTTCAGGATGACAGGGCCCACCCTGTTCTTGATCCACCTCCCCTTCTCCCCAGAACCTACAGAGTTCCAGAAGACAGAGCAGAAGAGACCAGCTCTACAGTGAAGGACTGTGAATGCCAATCCAAGGTAGGGAAGGTAAGGGAGAGCCTCAGGATGACCCCAAGCAGAAGAATGGCACAGTAGCTCTATGTCATTGTAAGGAACCAACTGGTCCTAAAGAACATGATGGGAGAAGATGTGACGATATCAACAGTCCAAGCCAAAAAAAATAAATAAATAAATAAGCCAACACCTAGTCTACAGTGATAACAGTGAGGATTGAAGAGCCAGGATAGAAATGATTACATGGGGCCTCTACGGGGCACCATGAATAAGGAAAGTGTGAGGATGAGAGGGTTGATTGGAGTCACTTGCAAGACCAGGTAGAAGTCGGGACAATCGGCAAACAGACAATTAAGGAGGGGACCAAGGCCGCAGGTTAGGTTTTCAGCATGCATAATGAGAAATATCTCCAGGGTTCTAGACGGAAACAGCACTTCATTGCTTAGAACCAACCTTCTCTTGCATATTCTTGAACTGCTCTGCCTAGGACAGTAACCATACCTACCTATGGCTACTTAAATTTAAGTTAATTCAAATTAAATACAACTGAAAATTTAATTCCTCCATCGCACTAGCTACATTTCGTGCTCAAGGCTGCAGGCGGCTAGAGGGCTATTATCCTGGACGGCACTGAGAGAGGCTCTCTCCATCGTTGTAGGAAGTTCTTTTGGACAGGGCTAGTCTAAGTTCGAAAAATCGAGTCCTGTCTCCTTCTTGCCATGCCTGTTTCGGCCACCTCCCCAAGAACGGTCCCAGAGGCATGGAAGATGACAGCTTGACCCTGTCTTCGCCTCGCCAAGAGAAGGGCCTCGTCAGGCACCTGCTGGAGGAGACACCTGGCAGCCCAGGTGAGCTCGGCAGGAAGGACGTACCTTTGCAGGCCCCCGCTGCGCCGAGGTGGTAGATGGCTGCCAGCACCCGCCAAATGGCTCGCCGCTCACTCTCCGAGATGCCCAGCGTCTCCATGGCACCCTGGAGCTGGGCAAAGGCAGCTGCTGCCTTCTGCTTGTCTTCGGGCTGAGAGCAAAGGGAGAGAGGGAAAAAGAGGCCGTCATGATGGAGAGAATTCAAACACGCGACATGAAGCCATGGTCCAGCTCAGGGGGATGTGTGATCGCTTCATCACAGCAGGAAATTACCCCCGGTGAGGCTGAGCAAGATTGTCACACAAACTCGGGCTTCTGGGAAAGTTATAAAAACCACGTCCATTTGACTTGGGAATACAGTGTGAGTTTTATTCATTCATGTGCTCATTGGCTACAGAAAATCACAACTGGGTTTCTTCTGCTCTGTGCTGGGCTCTGGTCTAAGGATACAACAAAACTCAGACCTTGACTTTGAGGCCCCCTCCAAGTAGAAGTGGAAAGAGACATAAAAGCAGCTAAGTGTGAAATAGCCTACGTGGACAGCCACAGATCTGCATGGGGAGCTGTGGGACGTCAGAGGAGGAAAGGGCTAATGAAACCCACTCAAGAGAGCCAAAGAGAAACTGTTGAAGGTGAGATCAAATTGCAACTGAAGTTGGAAAGGTAAATAGGCCAAGTTGACCAATTTAATGTAATAAAGGTTCTGACAGGCAGACGCCTCTGCCTGAGCAAAAGAGATTTGGATAAACAATAAGTGGTCAATTGAATGTGGACGTAGAAGCAGGTATTTCTGGGGATGGTTCAGGGGAGATGACAATGCTTGAGAAGCTGGCATGGGACAGCCTTGAAGGCCTGAAACACAATATTAAAGGGCACGAGCTTTAAACTCTAGTCACGATGAACAAATACTGATACTTTCCCCTGTTGACATTCCTGGACCCATGGCAGACATCACTAATCAATCAAGATCCTACAGCAAACCAGTGAGTCCAGATTTATTTCAGGACATCACCTTGTGCAACCACCACCAACTGATCCATCTCAGTAGCTGAAACAGTACTTGTTTTCCATTCCCAGTGTGGCAATGGGAAACTGCCAAAGATTTTTAATAGGAGGAAAGAGAAAATGACATGATCAGATGTTTATGGGTTGTAGTGGGTTTTTTTTTTTAAGATTTATGATCCCAATTATGTTTGATTGAATATTAAAATTAGCCTGAAACTCCTCTGCACACACCATCTGGCCAAGGAGACTCAGCCCAGAAGCCTGCTGGGTAGAGAGGAAGTGAGCCGGGGACAGGATTTCTTTTGTCGATAATCCACCTGCAGATAATCAAACCTGATTTGCACTTGGCCTGAAAACTCGGGTGATAAACCATAGCTGTGAAAGCTGGCAGGTCCCTGGATTCTGTAGATCCAGTGCCCAGAGAGAGACACCACTTGCCCAAGGTCACACAGCAAATGAACATCAGATACAAGACAAGACTCAGGCCTTTCGGACTCCTGTTCCAAGCCATTTGTTCCCTCCATTGAAGCCACCTTGACTAACTGGCGAAGTTGCAAGGATTATGAACCATTAGGGGCAAGGTCGAAGCCTGTAGTGACAATGAGAGATTCACCACGGAAACATTTCAATTAATAACGAAAGCGTGTTCAACTGACCCATCGTATTTCTGGGCCTCTACAGGACCACAGAATCCCTAGCAACCAGGAGCTCAACCTAGCAACTGCAGCTGCTCCGCCGGAGCAGGCGGAGAGAAGAAGGCGTCTTACCAACATGCTCTCGGTTATTTATGAGATTTCCGAGTAGCAGAGAAAGGACACCGGAAGGACAGTGACAACACATTCATTATGGCTCCCACTGTCAGCTACGAGCGTTTGACTTTAAATTACAGGCAAACTTAGCCACTTAGCTCATGTGAAGAGAAGAATGAGAGAACTTCTGCTCAAGCTTATTTGCATCTTTCCCTCTCTCCACCCCACACCCCATGTCTCTTTTGGAACAGATAACATAGGTCGATAAATATACAAGGTTCTGGAAAGTAACTAGGATCAGGAAGCTGTTTACAGTTCCATAAGGTTCTAGAGAGTCAGCCATTCTTAAAACACCTCTGCACAGGGGCTAGCTGGTGGCATAGGTAAGGTACTGGACTCTCATGTGGTTGGCCACAGTTAGAGTCCTGCACTCAGTGGCTTCAAACTCATGCTGGGTGTGTGTGTGTGCATGCCCCAAATCCTGAGAGGACAATGGAGGGTTGTTATGTGGCCATACCCCACCCCCTAGGGGTGATTTCCCAATTTCTGTCTCTCTCCCTCTGTCTCTCCAGCAAGTGCACGTACCCTATAGTAAAAATATCTCAAAATAAAAACAAAAACGCCTCTGTACAAAGTCCTGACCAAAGCCGTTCTTTGGATCAAAACTGTGAAAACAGAAGTCAAATAAATGAAGTAAAGCAACTCATAGTCCAGACGTCTGTCTACAGGAAACGGGATAAACTAAAGGGGTACACCCAGAGCACAGAGATGGAATACTACACGGCAATGAAAAGAACAAGTCACTGATACAGGCAACTGCATATGCGGATCTCAGGACTCAACGCTGAGTCAAAGAAGCCAGACACAACAGACTCCATACTGTGTGAATGCATTTCTGTGAAGCTCAGGAGTGAGCAAAACGAATGCTGGTGTCCTGTTGTCTGTCTGTCTGTTTGCTATAATGCACACATGCCTCCTGGAGAAAGACACACAAAGGAGGGGGGAGGGAACTGAGAAATCTCGCCCCAGGGTGGAGGGGGAACAACCTCACCCAAACCCCTTTCCCTCCATTCTCCTCTTGGAATTTTAGGCACACGCGTATACTCGCCTGGCGTGTTTTTCAAGCCACCAGGTCCAGGACTTGAACAGTGGAGTCGACCATGTGGGATCCAGCTGCCTTACCCACCACACCACTGGCTGTTTAACAAGACAGATATCACCGGGGGCTGGCTGGTGGCACAGTGGTAAAATGCGGCGTTCTGGGAGGCCGGCCTATGTGGGGAGGCTCTAGGTCCATGTCCGGATACCTCCCTGAGTATGCCAGGCCCGTGTGTGTCCGTGAGCCGGGCTAGGCTGCAGTAGATGATAACATCCAGGTTCTGTTGGGACTGTCTTGACTCTGTCTCTGTCTGTCCCCCAACCCCAGATTCTCTCACTCATGGAAGAAATAAGCAAATAACCTTTTAGAAAAAGAATATGAACATCACTGGGTTGTACACTGAAAATTAGGACACTTTATACACTTCACGATATGTTTTGCCTCAATTTAAAAAAAAAAAATCAGTGAAAAAAGTCAAATCACGAGATACCCAGGGTTTGGCTGAGGCGAAGTCTCAAGGTCAACCAAAGACTGCAGGTAATTTAGTGGAGGAAAAAACCCTAAAACATTCTCTCCACGTTAAACTGAGCTGAGTTTAGAGCACCCAGGAGGTTCCTGCGATGGCAGAGGCCGGGTTTGGATTCGAAGTGACACAACCGGCCTCTCGACTCCGCAGTCCCCGCCTGTGACTCCGCACAGAACTTCTGCCCCTGCTCGGAAGTTCGTTTTCCACGTCTTTACGATGGAAACAATCTCCCTCTGTCCTCCAGGGCTGCATGAGGACTGAATGAGTTGTGCGCCGAGCACCCGGCTCAGCGGCAGCATGCGGTGGTGCTCCATAAACGCTGGTCCCTCACTGCTGCGTCACTCGCCGTAGGCCGTGGCCTGGGACGCTCCATCTCCCGGGATTACCACCTTTCCCCGCCACTGCCCCAGTCTGTGCCCTGCACTCCATGGAAAGGGAGTCTGGCATGACCCTGCCCTCAGGGGCTCCCAGTGCACAGATGTATACACCTAGCGTGAATGCCAGTACTGGGGACTCTGAGCCGGAGCAAAGGAACCAGGTGGAAGGATGGGAGGCTTCCTGGAAGAAGTCGCAGATGAAGGAAGTCATGAACAAGGCTGAGTGAGTCCTGTAAGTGGTGTGCTTGATCTCCAAGCAGGACAGAGGGCTGGAGAAACATGGTGCTGAGGGCTCTGGGGACCGGGTGCCTCACTAGCAGAGCACAGGACAGAAGGTGCCGTTTGCAGCCGGGAACTGCTCTCTGATGGAGCGAGTAGCTAAGGTGGCCCCCTCAGCTAGGGGAACTGGCACCTGGGGACCCCCTCCCTGGTTATGAGCTCAACAGGCAGCTTTGGGCAGGGCTCGGCTAGACTCTGGGGTGCAAGCTAGCCCCTCTCCTCCTCCAGAGCTGAGTGAGCTCCCCGGTGTCTCTATATCCAACCTGCCCTAGAGATTCCCAGTCCCCCACCTCCTGGACTGGAGCCAGTTCTAGGAGGAAACCACTGAGCACAGACTCAATTCACTTGTAAACGACACATCACCTGGGAGCCTACACAGGCACACAGGCGGGTGGACCCCGAGCAGACCAGAGAGAGAACGAGAACTGGACAGAGCTGCCCCTTCCTAAAGGCCCTGCCCAGCTCAGCATCTCACCAACCTGCCTCCTCTCTGGGCACTGGGGCCCAGCTAAGCGAGGAGGCGAGAAAGCACTGATAGCGTCCCTACCCGTTGTACTAAGTCCTTCTACCTTATGAGGCAGGAGTGGGTCTCTCCACTTGACAGAGAAGGAAACGGAGGCTCGGAGAGAGGGAGTTACTTGCCCAAGGCCACCCAGTTGGAGAGGGTCAGAGTACTGAGCCCTCGATCATGGAGTCACCCGAGTACTGAGCCCTCGGTCACCCAAGGCACTGGGTGTTGCTCTGCCCACTCCACGGATGGGAAAACTGAGGCTGGGAGGACCCATGTGACCTTGGGGCGCACAGTGAGTCAGTCCCTAAAGCCCATAGTCTTCAGTCACAAGGAGAGACTGGGGCGACAGTGGGAAGGGCAGAATGGGAGGATGTGGAATCAGGCCAGGCTGGATTCCAGGCCCGCCTCAGCCGCTTACAAGCTGTGTGCTGTTGAGCAAGGGACTCTCCCTCTCTGAGCCAGGCTACTGCTCCTGAAGGACAGGTGTGCTCCTAACCCCTCCCCTCCAGGGCTGTTGGAGGGTTGGGTAAGAGAAAGCTCCAGGCAGAGCCCCTGGCTCAGTGACTGATCTCCTGTGGGTCCTTCCGGCTGGAGACCGTTTCTCCACAGAAGCTGCCGAATGGGTCATAAAAGAAAAAAGTGCCTCAGGCCAAAGCCTGGAATGTGACAGCCAGAAGCAAGCCGCAGGAGGGGGGATTATTATTATTGTTATTATTACCACGGCTGCTGGGCCCTTTTTAAAAAAATCATGCTAGGTTGCAGAAAAATAAATTATAGAGAAGAAGGAGATAATATGAAAGAGCCTTATGATTTCAAACATGTCCTGGCGCCCAGCCGATCTCAAATAAGTTCCATTTAAAAGCTGAAACGTGGCAAGCCGAGAGGACTCCGCGCAAGGACAGGGAGGGGAACCGGCAGTCGGCCAGTAGAGGAGGCTGCTGAGGGCCAAGGTAGCGCCACCGAGGTAGCGACACACTGCAGGGGTCAGCATTTCACTGCAGGTCCCCTCTCTGGCCAGCCACCCCACTCCCCTGGGCTCTGCAGCCAGCTGCAGTTTCATCTCCCACCTTTGCAATGACAATAATGACCGTATCCCTTCCAACTTCGGTAGCAAAAGATTCCAAAACTGGAAAGATGTGGTTTCAGTAAATCGTGGTGAGTTGCTCTTTCATTTATTCACTCAACAAACATTCTTAGAGCACATGCTGGGAGAGTGCTCGGCCTTGTATATGTGGTAGTGAATGAACCAGGTAAGACCCTCTCCCTTGGGAAACCGAGGGGCAGGGGAGAGGCTGGTAGTGGACAGTGTGACACAACGAGAGATTGTCATCAAGGTGTCAACAGGAGGGACAGTAACAGGCGGAGCTGGAAATGGTAACGCAGGCACCGAGGCCCGAAGAAGGAAGCACAGAGAGACGTGCCGCCTCATTACTAAGAACTACAGAGAGCCAGCTGGCAGTATGTGGTTAAGGCAGCTGGATCCTACATGGCTGACTATGCGGTTCGAGTCCTGGGCCAGGCAGCTTTGAGGACACACCAGGTGCCTGTGTGTGCGTCCTCAAAATCTAAAGAGGAGAAAGAATTGTGTGGCCATCCCACCTTGGGGATAGTTTCTACTTTCTTCTCTCTCTCTGTCTCGGGTGAGTGTACATGCCCTTAAGCAAAAGAAAAAAAAAAGACTACAAAAAGATTTTAAATCGTGTGACTGGACAACAGTAGGAAAATAGTCTAGGGAGACTCCTGCATGAGTTAAAATATTATTAATGGGGCCCTCAGTTGGCATGGAGGTTAATGCAACTGAATTCCACATGGCCAACTGTGTGGTTTGAGTCCGAACCTGGAGGCTTGGAAAACACAATGGGTGAGTGTGTGTGTGTGTGTGTGTGTGTGCACACCCAAAATCACAAGAGGAGAATGGAGGAGGAGGAATTACAGTGTGGCCATCTCCCCCACACCCAGGGTGGGGAGTGATTTCTCACTTTCCCTCTCCCTCTCTCTGGCAAGCACACACACCATAGAACAACAACAACAAGAAAGACTTGTGAAAGTTTTAGTGATACACAGTGCGGTGTGAGCTATGTCATACGGTCACAGGGAAAGATGGGACGGACACCTGCAAAATGCTAGCAGGTTTCTCTGGGTGGTGCAGGTATTGGCAGTATGTGGTTAAGGCAGCTGGATCCTACATGGCTGACTATGCGGTTCGAGTCCTGGGCCAGGCAGCTTTGAGAACACACCAGGTGCCTGTGTGTGCGTCCTCAAAATCTAAAGAGGAGAAAGAATTGTGTGGCCATCCCACCTTGGGGATAGTTTCTACTTTCTTCTCTCTCTCTGTCTCGGGTGAGTGTACATGCCCTTAAGCAAAAGAAAAAAAAAAGACTACAAAAAGATTTTAAATCGTGTGACTGGACAACAGTAGGAAAATAGTCTAGGGAGACTCCTGCATGAGTTAAAATATTATTAATGGGGCCCTCAGTTGGCATGGAGGTTAATGCAACTGAATTCCACATGGCCAACTGTGTGGTTTGAGTCCGAACCTGGAGGCTTGGAAAACACAATGGGTGAGTGTGTGTGTGTGTGTGTGTGTGTGCACACCCAAAATCACAAGAGGAGAATGGAGGAGGAGGAATTACAGTGTGGCCATCTCCCCCACACCCAGGGTGGGGAGTGATTTCTCACTTTCCCTCTCCCTCTCTCTGGCAAGCACACACACCATAGAACAACAACAACAAGAAAGACTTGTGAAAGTTTTAGTGATACACAGTGCGGTGTGAGCTATGTCATACGGTCACAGGGAAAGATGGGACGGACACCTGCAAAATGCTAGCAGGTTTCTCTGGGTGGTGCAGGTATTAACACTTGTGTTTTTAGCTTGTGTGTACGTGAGTCTTCTTTTGGGTTTAGCCTGTATATTTTTCTGACTGTGCTACAGGACATGTGTATTCATTTAATTGTGTTAAAAATGGATGTCGCAGGGCCAGCAAATGACACAGAGGTTATACGTCCCTGGACTCCCACATAGTCGACTGCAGTTCAATTCCCAGACCTGGTGGCCTAAAACTCACGCCAAACACATGTGCGTGCGTGCCCAAAATCCCAAGAAGAGAATGGAGAAGAAGAGATTACGGTGTGGCCATCCCCTCTGGGGGTGGGGAGTGATTTCTCACTTTCTGTCTCTTTGTTTCTCTCTGTCTCTCTGGCAAGTACACGTTCCTTATAACAAAAATGTCTCAAAAAAAAAAAAATGTTCCCTTAATGGACAAAAATGTCTCAAAAAAAAAAAAAAAAAAAAGTTCCCTCAATGGACCCAACCAGCTTTTAAGTAATACACATTTTTCATGAACTTTTTGAATAACCCTCCTTGCATTATAAAAAAAAATCTAAGCATGGATTTAAAAATATATTTTTGGCATCAAAATAAACCAGTACTGAGGGCAGCAGTGCTGGTTTTCAAGCCACTGAATCCAAGGCTTGAAAATCATGCCAAGAAAGGGTGAATGCATGCCCAAAATCCCGTAAAGAGACCGGAGGAGAAGGGATTGCCGTGCGGGCATCCCCCCTGAGGGGTGATTTCTCACTTTCCCTCTCTTTCTTTCTCTGTCTCTCTCTGGCAAGTGCAAAACTAAAAAACAAAACAAAACCAACAAACATACTTTAGTTCTATTTTCCACAAACACGTGTGATTAGGCCAGTGACAGAGAAAACATCGCACGCACTGCCAAGGACTGTGGCCTGGGGGCTGTGGGCACGGGCAGGGTGCCAGGTCCTCCCTGGGCCCTCGAGGCCTTGCCCTGCCCTGCTTGCCCAGTGCTGCCACCCACAGTGCTGAACAGTAATCGGGAATGTAATGATCAAACCAGACACCAGTGGCTTGCCGGGCGCTGTCCGGGGTTCTGAGGGCGGTATGGCATTGCCCTGGAGACTGAGGGCCACTCTTACACTCTCCGTTTTTCACGTGAGGAAACCGAGGCACAGAGAGATGAAGCCGCTTGCTTCAGGCCACTCGGTGCTGGGCCTTGGACTTGACCCTGGCTAGGGCAGACACGTACTGCCAGTGGATTTTCACGGAGATGAGACTCACTGTGGCGATGAAATACAAGAGGCCAGCCCCATAGCGTAGCGGTTGAGAAAGCTGGATCTGACATGAGTGGTTCGGGTGCCAGACTAGCAGCGTGAAAAACATGTTGGGCACATGCGCATGTGTGCCCCCAAATCCCAACGGGATGGAGAAATGGAAGAGATGGGATTGTGGCGTGACCATGTTCCATGGCGGGGGCGCACTCTCTCTCTCTCTCTCTCTCTCTCTCTCTCTCTCTCTCTGGTGAGCACACACACCCTATTGCAATACTTTTCTAAATGACTGACTACAAGAAGACTTCAAAAACTTTATGGAAAAAAATGAAATTGAATTTTATTTCAGTGCAAAAAAGGTTTTAAAGGCCAGATGATGTAATGGTTCTACCACTGGCTCCCGCATGGCTGACCACAGTTCGAGTCTTGGACCTGGTGTCTTAAAACTCCTGCAGGGCATGTGTGTGTGCATGTCCCAAATCCTGAGAGGAGAATGGAGGAGAAGGAACTGCAGTGAACCCAACCCCCTGGGGCTGGTTTCTCACTTTCCATCTCTCTGTCTCTCCAGCAAGCACATGCACGCTATAGCAAAAATCTCTCTTAAATATTTTTTTGAAATCCATGTGTATTGTTTCCATAATATGCATTTTTCATGAAGATTTCAAAGACCTGCCCCCCCCCCGGGGCTGGCAGAAGTGGTCAGAGTTGCAGAGACTAGCTAAGAGGAGGCTCAGCCAAAGATACAGCTGGGCTGCAGGGTTGCCAAGTAAACGCAGGACATCCATCTGATGCCACTCACTATCAGGTAAGCAGTGGGTACTATTTTGTATTCAAGTATGTCCCCCTGTGATATTTGGTATAATAAGAAGGCTGGTCTCACTGAACCTAACTAACTCTCATTCCAGGACCAGCCCACGGTCACCTCCTCCAGATAGCCTTCCCTGATACACCTCCAAGCCTCCAGCCTTGCCCATACAATATTTGGGACAAACTTATACCTAAATAAATAAATAAGTAATTCGATGCTTGTCTGAAACTCAAATTGACCTAGGTATCCCATGTTTTACTATTTGCTTAATCTAACAATCTTTGCTTAACAACTCTCACATTTTTTTTTAATTGCCAGAGGGCAGTTGCCCTTACCAGACAGACTGAGAGAGAGAGATCCCCTAATGGGGCATGGCCATGTCACAATCCTTTCTCCTCCTTTCTCCTTCCTGTCAGAATTTTGGGCACACACATATGTGCTGGCATGTCTTTCAGGCCACTGGGGCCAGGACCTGAACTGCAGTCAACCATGTGGGATCCAGCTTCCTTAACCACTAGGCCACAGGGCCGGCCTGCAGTGCACATTCTTGCAGGAAGTGGGGGTCTTTTGCTAACCCCCTGATTCCATTAATGAGACTTTACCTGGACTGCCCAGCCCTGGGCAACAAGCCCAAGCTCGTATCAAATACCAATGAGTTTTCAGACTTTATTTTTGTTCTTTGAGAACAGAGAAAACATTCTCTTGACACCTGCCAGGTAGCAGAGAGACAACAAAGGAATACCCTACTAGTTGCAGAAGAAAAAAAGCCCCACAGAAACACAGAAAAAAAAATAGAAAAACCACTTCAAATGCTTCCTTGACACCACACATCCTGTGACTGACTCCTCCATGCAGACTGTTGACAAACAGGTCAGACCTGAGAGAGCCAGCGTGGACCCTTTCCCTCTGCAAAAACAACAGGAAAACAAACCGTAACTCCCGTGCTGACTCAAACGGACCCGCTCGGCCAAGACTCGGGAGATAAATGTGGAACCCAGGGCCAGGATCACGTCTCATCCTGTGCCTTCAAGGTCAAGCGGTCTGGCCTCCTAGTGACCCTCCAGTCATGAGGGAGAAAGGACATAAAAGAAGCACAGCCTCAGTGGTACAGGTGGTAGGGCAGCACTGTGTGATCCTGAAGCCATATGGGAGGCCCAGGGTTCAGATCCCAGGTCAGCCTGAACATGCCAGGTGAGCCACGCACACTCGCCATCCTGGCTGGGAGTCTGGGGTGGATTGCCGTGTGGTGAGATTCTGCTGAGGATCCAAGGATGCGTCTCTGTCTCTGTCTCTCTCTCACACAATTCCCTCCCCACCCCTTCCCATGAACAGGGCGTCAGGAGGCTGAAGAGTGGATTAGCCCCCGGGATGTAAAGACAGGGGACTCACATCTCCCTACTCACTGCTGAAACAGACCTTTCTGCACCGCTTTACCAAACGGGGCCCCTGGACGAGCGCCACCAGCATCGCCTGGGACTTGATGCCCGAGGGCTGTCCAATCAGAAACTCTGGGAATCCCCCGCAATGTGCAAATGCGGGTTGAGCAGTTTTACCAAGGTATAATCCACAAAGGCTAAACTGCTCATTTTTGCTTTTCAAGAATATATTTTTGGAAGTTTTTGCATTTATTTTTTTCCCCTGTGTAAGAGAACTAGAGACACAGCACCCCTACGAGGGTCTCAAGGCATCACTCCACCCCCAGCCTCAGCCAGCACAGGTATGCCTGGTGCACTCGGGGAGGTCTCCCAACCCAAACCCAGAATCCTGCCACATGGGTCAGCCTTGCAGAGCATTGGGTTTCACCTCTGCACCGCCACCGCCATGCAGCCCTCAGATTGCTCCTCCTAAAGTGGACCATCTGATACATTTCGACACACACGCCCGTGAACCGATGACCACGGTAAAGACGATAAATGTGTCAATCACCTCCAAAGGTTCCCTTTTGGAATCTTTTCTCCCTCCAACCCCTCTCTTCTGTCCCCAGGCAGGCAGTGGCCTGCCTGTTGTCACCGCGGAGTAATTTGCATTTCCATGACATCATCGATGAGCTGTCCTGTTTTTCATCTGGGGTTTTTCACTCAGCGGAAGTATCTGGACAGCCAGCCACACCCTTGGGCCTACCGGTGCTCTCACTGTTATCGCCGCGAGTACCGGATTCCGTGGACACCGCTTACTGCCCACCACTGACCTGTGGCGAGACATTGGGTACAGCTGGGGCTCTTAGGAATAACACGCTATAAGTTTTCATGTCGAAGTGTTTCTATAGACATAGACTTTTATTTGCCTGCAAAAGTATCTAGAAATAGAATGATAGGTCTTATGAGAAATGTATGTTTAGGCTTTTTGTTTGTTTTGTTTATTTGGATGACTGGTTGGTTGGGGTTTTGTGTTTGCTATAAAATGTATTTGCCCACTAGAAAGAGACAGAGACAGGGAGAAGGAAAAATTGCCCTCCAGGTGGGATGGCCTCACCGCAATCCCTTCTCCTCCATTTTCCTCTCGAGGTTCTGGGCATGGACACATATGCTCCCGGAGTATTTCCCAAGCTGCCAGGTCCGGGACTCAAACTGTGCAGCCAGCCATGTGGGATCCAGTGCCCCAACCTCCATACCACCTGCTGGGCTTTCTAAAGAAACTCCCAAACCGTTTTCCAAGTTGGTTACACTGTTTCACATCTCCCCCAGTGTGGTGCGGGAGAGTCCCAGTTACCCCAAATTCAACCCAGCACTTGGTATGAGCAGTCTTTTAAATGTCGCCACTCTGGTGTCTACTGAGAGGACTTGGCTGACTTAGGCCGGACCCTGTGCACACCCCACTTTGTTTCCTCCTCCCAGCCACCACGGGCAGATACACCACCATTTCTTGACCGAAGGAGACACAGACACTCAGAGAGGTTACATTACGAGCCCGAGGCCACAGAACTGAGTGTCAGGGTCAGAATTTGAACCCAGACAACCTGGTCCCAGGACCCACACTCTTTTCTCTTGGTTCTCTTTTTTTGTATTCATCTTGTTTCCCCCAACAAGCTCATACCCTGCAAAGGCACCCCCAGCCTCTCCCATATGGCCGGCCCCTGGCAGCTACACACCCCAGTGCCAAAGAGATGAACTGAGCAGAGGCCTCCATCGCCCCTATGGCTGGCCCCGAGGACAGACTCCCTTCCACCCCTGAAAGATGCCCGGCTTACCTTGGGCCACATGCCCATGCCGAAAGTGCTGCTGTCGGCCATCTGGTGCAGGTTCAGCTCTGTCCTGGAGGCAGAGAAGGGCCCAGAGGTAAGGGGGTCAGGGTACCCACACCACTGACCTGGCTGGACAGGTGGCCCTCACAGGGTGACATTCCACACAACACCCAGGAAGCCCTGGTAGCTGCCCCACACCTTGGTCCCACCAGGTCTGTCCCAGACTATCTGTCTCCCACATATTCCTTCCTCACTGCCCTTCCCCAAGAGCAAGGAACCCCCAGAAGAAAGGATTATGGAGCAAAACCAGGGGAGCAGGTTCTACCCGCAGTTCTCTCCTAAGCAGCTGAGTGACCTCACTCAGGGGCAGTATGAGCACAGCCGGCCAGGACGAGCCCTAGGTGCATGCTAAGTTCTAAGAGGACTCCTGGCGGCCCCACCATGGGTCAAATCTCATTCCCATTCACAGGTGGCAGAACAGAGGCACTGAGAGGCAGTGTCCTGCCCAAGACTTCACAGCCAGCAAAAGGAGCCAAGGTCGGGCTGGGTTCCTTTGGCCCCCAGAGCCCAGACTCTTACTCTGCCCTGCCATCTGCCCCCTCTCTGTGCCTCTGCACCTCGTAAAGTGGCAAGATGTTCACGGCCCCTGCCAAGGCTCATGCTGCAGGTTCCCTGACAGCTGGGATACCACTTCCTGCAAGCCAAAGATGGAGGGGTTGGAGGAGATGGCCGTGGCCCTGCCCCTCAGGCACACGCCACTCACCAAAGCATCGTGGACCGGTGAGGGTTGCCAGCTCCCAATGTCACTCCACCTCCCACGTGCACTCGAATTGGCTCCTGGAAGTGGAGCTTACTAGTCCTGGCTAGTTTCTCCAATTCTGGGTCTTTCGTGTCCCTTCCCCTGGTTCTCTGCAGACCCCACACCCCTGTTCCCCATTTGGCGCTCCTGAAGGACCCTGAGTCCAATCCCAGCCCCACCACCTAGCACACAGGTAGGTCTCTAAGTTCCCCTTTTCCTCGTCTGTAAGACAGGCCTTTGACTGCTTACCTGGGAGGAACGACCGAGACGCTGGATGTATACGATATGATAGAATTATGGCAGTGTAATATGGCTGGCCTGGCCCAGGTAAGTACTCTGTATTCCCCTCATGCTCTCTTCTTTAGATGGAAATTCCATTTGACAAATAACTAAGAATAATTAATAAGTAATTAGCATAATGCCAAACCCTATGCTAGGCATGGGGAAGACAGAAAGGTAGGGTCAGTCTGGTGACCCCAGCATGGCAGATACTGAGCCAGAAACATACGCCAGGCACCAAAGTGACAGAAAGGAGAAATCAAGAAGAAAGAATCAGGCAGCACTCCTCTGAAAAAGGAGGTCAGAGTAAGGTTTTAAAGGATGAATAAGAGTGTTCTACATGAACGCTTGGGAGAAAGGACATTTGTGGAAGGGGAACCACTTTTTGCCCTTTGAAGCTGCTGCGTAGGTGAGGGGTGCTCTGGTAGCAGCAAGAGTTGGAGGAAAGGAGAGAGTCTGAGAACACCAGGGAGGCCCCAGAACGGCCATGGTCCCCTGAGGAGTCGGAGTTGCTTCAAATGCTCTTCTGCACTCTCCTAGAGTCCCTGAACCTCATCTGGGGCTGCCTCATCCTCTCGGAGGCAGCTTTGGCTGGCTCCTAAGGATACCAGACCCCCAAGGCCAGACCCACTGATACTGAGACCCTTGACCTGGGTCAGGCCCAGCAGGTAGGCCTGCCATCCTCTACCATAGCAGGCCAGTCCCATCCTTTCTGTGCCCATCTTGGGGGGGGGGGTCCCCAACTGCCCCCTTCCCAGCAGGCAACGGCTCCAGGCCCAGAGAAGAGTCCCTCTCAGGAATAGAGAGGACAGGCCCCTGGCTGGGCATCCAGGGCTGTCAAAGGGAGACATGTGTGTTCTCTAGAGGGGTGAAAAGTACTAGTCTAAGGTCACACAGCCAGCAACTGGGTGCACCAGGATGCAAACCCACACAACCTGGGCCCGGAGTCTGCGGACCCAGCCACTATGCTATTAACCAACACCCTACACCAAATTCTCCCTTCTAGAAGCTTCTTTGCTATTCATTTACCCAGCTTTGAAAACTGGGCATTTCTTCTGTAAACTGCCCTCCCTCTGCAAGATATATATGTCCCACCGGCCTTAGCCAAATGCGCAGATTGGATTGAACCTGACTTTCCGATGAAGGAGGAAGACACGAGGGCAGAGGCAGGGGAGTGAGAAGGGTACATCTCACACGATCACCCCTCATGTGGCAAAACCCAGCTTTGCCTCTCTTCGGGCTTCACTAGAGCCCTGCCCTTCCATTCATCCAACAAAGAAAACCAAGACTCAGAGAGAGGTTTGAGGGTGGGAGTCAGGACACGCTGTATCCAGGTGACATGCTCAAGGATGTCCCGTAGACGCGAGGAAGGACAGAGGTGATGCTGGGGCCACTTCCTCAGAAAGCCCTCCAAGATAAGGCTCACTTGACTACCCTGCTCCCTGCTCCACTCAGCCCCCACAGTCTGCTAGGGATACCCCATTGAGGCACACCCTGTGTGCACCCAAGGCTCGCACAAAGTTTGAAAACTTCCAGGTGACCTGGGTCTGCATTTCCTTGCCCCCTTCTCACACGGCTGCCTGGCCCTGCACCGGCACGCCACGGTCACAGCTGACGGTCGCTCACGCTCCAGCACTGAGGAAGAGCTGTATGTGAATTATCTCATGCAGTCCAGAGGTCAGGTCGAGGTACTGTTTCCACTTTACAGAAGAGGACACCCAGGCTCAGAGTGGATGCCCTATGACCAAGGTCACCAGGCCTAAGAGCTGTGTGTGCCCCGGGCAGCTTGAATCAGAGGCCATGTCCCTAACCACTGGGATCCACTGTCTCAGCTCTGAGCTCTGGGAAGAAGCTAAGGCTGGGCCCTGGAGGGCAGGTGCTGTTGGTCTCACAGCCCTCGCTGTCTCTGCTGGCCCCAAGTGCTCACCTGAGATCCAGGTCCAACCCGGCCAGCATCTGGGAGAAAACCGCGAAGTTGCTTTCCCCCTCAGGCTGCCGCGCCACCCGGCTCTTCTCCAAAAGCATCGTCTGCAGGGGGAGAGATCAGACACCCCGTCAGCACTCTGGGCACATCTGATACCCAGAGGCCCGTCGGGGTGTCCCAACCTGACCCACTCTTTGAGGTCACATCCCAGGTCCAAAGCCTGCTAGCAACCTCCCCACCTAAGCCTCCCAGCTCTCCCTGATTCTGCATCCACCTGGGTAATGAGTTAATGCAATCGACTTGTTCCAGTCCAATGGGGCCTGGCTCCCTTAACCACTGGGATACTGACTGGCCCGACGTGTTCCTTTTAACAGCCTCTGATACCCCGATCTCTAATACCCTGACCTCTGATACCCCGACCTCTAATACCCCGACCTCTAATACCCTGACCTCTGATACCCTGACCTCTGATACCCTGTGACCTCTAATACCCTGACCTCTGATACCCAGCATCTAATACCCCGACCTCTGATACCCTGACCTCTAATACCCCGACCTCTGATACCCCGACCTCTAATACCCCGACCTCTAATACCCTGACCTCTGATACCCAGCATCTAATACCCCGACCTCTGATACCCTGACCTCTAATACCCTGACCTCTGATACCCCGACCTCTAATACCCTGACCTCTGATACCCGACCTCTGATACCTTGACCTCTGATATCCCGACCTCTAATACCCTGACCTCTGATACCCTGCCTCTGATACCTTGACCTCTGATATCCCGACCTCTAATACCCTGACCTCTGATACCCGACCTCTGATACCTTGACCTCTGATATCCCGACCTCTAATACCCTGACCTCTGATACCCGACCTCTGATACCCCAACCTCTGATACCCTGACCTCTGATACTCTGACCTCTAATACCCTGACCTCTGATATCCCAACCTCTAATACCCTGACCTCTAATACCCTGACCTCTGATACCCGACCTCTGATACCCCAACCTCTGATACCCTGACCTCTGATACTCTGACCTCTAATACCCTGACCTCTGATATCCCAACCTCTAATACCCTGACCTCTAATACCCTGACCTCTGATACCCTAACCTCTAATATCCTGGCCTCTAATACCCTGACCTCTGATACCCTGACCTCTGATACCCTGTGACCTCTAATACCCTGACCTCTGATATCCTGACCTCTAATACCCTGACCTCTGATATCCCAACCTCTAATACCCTGGCCTCTAATACCCTGACCTCTGATACCCCGACCTCTGATACCCTGACTTCTAATACCCTGACCTCTGATACCCGACATCTAATACCCTGACCTCTGATACCCCGACCTCTAATACCCTGACCTCTAATACCCAACCTCTGATACCCCGACCTCTAATACCCTGACTTCTGATACCCCAACCTCTGATACCCCAACCTCTAATACCCTGACCTCTGATACCCCAACCTCTAATACCCTGACCTCTGATACCCGACATCTAATACTCCAATGTCTGATACCCTGACCTCTAATATCCCGACCTCTAATACTCTGATACCCCGACCTCTAATACCCCAACCTCTGATACCCAACATCTAATACTCTGACATCTGATACCCTGACCTCTAATATCCCAACCTCTAATACTCTGGTACCCCGACCTCTGATACCCCGACTTCTAATACCTTGACCTCTGATACCCGACCTCTAATACCCCAACCTCTGATACCCCGACCTCTGATACCCTGACCTCTAATACCCCAATCTCTGATGCCCGACCTCTGATACCCTGACCCACACATAGGATTTCTAGGCCAGGACACTGAAGGAACTTATCTGGCACAGAGGCGTTTCCTGTAAGTCTGGACATTACCCCAGCTCAGTGTACAAACAGCCCTCCTAATAACCTAATCCTATTTTCTGTTCAAACAGAATGTTGGGGTGGGGGGTGATTCTGGAGCTAGGAACGAACGGGCCGTGTGTTCGTCACACACCGACCGCCGTGCAAGGTGGCGAGCGTCTGTTTGATTTCAGCTTGCGCTGTTAAGACCCAGCTAATGAGCGGCTGAATCATATATTTACTCATGGATATTTCACCCCTGTGATATTCCAGTGTGCAGGCAGGCTGGCCTGCTCTGGGAGGGGCGTTCCAGGGCGCCGAGCGAGGAGAGCAGAGTTGACACATCTCAGGGGCCCAGCTGGAGGGTAGGCTCTGCCGAGTGGGGCTGGGGATACGACAGTCCCTAGGACTCCTCGCCAGCCCACCCAGAGACCTCACCTGGAGCTGAGCAGCCGTGACGCGGCCTGTGGCGTTGAAGTCCAGAGACATCACCATGGAGAAGCGGCTGGCATGGCGGCTGTGGCCCGTGGACACGGAGCCGAAGGCCCGGAGGACAGTGAACACAGCCCGGATCTTTTCCACTGTTGGGGAAATGGGACCAGCTATTCCCCAAGACCTAGGCACTGCCACCCACATCTGAAACGGGACCACATTTCCCCCAGGCCCTGCTCCGGGCCAGCCTTCATGCTGACCACCACCCCCACGGGCTCCTGCCTCCTCCTCAGCTCAGCTCGAAGCCACACACATTGCACCAAGCCCCTGGTGTGGCCCTGTGCGGAGGGAGCAGGACTCAGTCTAAAGGGAAGATACAACCTTAAGGCCTCGGGTCTGACTCCTCCGGGTGTTAACATTCTGGGGCCTGCCCTCAGGGAGCTTAAAGCTTAGGAACAAGTCTGCATGGTTGCCTACGGTGCAGCAAGTACTGTTCCTGCACCTGGATTCAGCCGATCCTGACTCCCACCCTCAAATACACACACTCACAGCAGATCTACGTTCTGGGAGGGCAGTGTCTGGCGCCTCTTCCCACAGTAACACCAGCTCCTAACATGGGCCGGGTGTAGGTAAGTACGTGATAAAGCCCTGCATAACCTCATGGGGGAAGCAGCACAGCCCAGTAGTCAACGGAGATCCAGTATGGGCTCTGCCCTCTGTACCCGGGATGGGGCGAGTGACTTCGCCTCCCTGTGTGTCACGCTGCCCATCTGTAATAGCAGTACCCACCACACAGGGTCAACATGAGCATGGAAGAGTTAAGGATGCAAAGTGCTTAGAAAGGGTTCCAAGTGGTGGTATTATTATTATTGAGCACCAGAAAAGCAACATGGCCCAGTCATGGGTTCCCATCAGGGAAGACACTGCCCCACAATAAACAAAAACTGGTTCTCGGGGGTGGTGGAAATTTTACTCTTTCCGGGCCAGCAGGTGGCACAGTGGTTAAGGTGCGGTGCTGTACCCACCCACATGGCTGACCCAGGTTCGAGTGCTGGACTCGGTGGCTTGAAACTCACACTGGGCACGGGTGTGTGCATGCCCAAAATCATGAGAGGAGAATGGAGGAGAAGGGATTGTGGCATGGCCATCCCCTGTGGGCGATTTCTCAATTTCTCTCTCTTTTTCTCTGTCTCTCCAGTGAGCACAGGTGCCGTATAGCAAAAATCTCTCCCAGAGAATTAAAATGTTACTCGTTTTATGCGTGGAGCATGGATAAGAGTAGGCTATGTACCTGGCTATCTGGCATGTCGGTGACAGTGAAATTCCATGGGCAGGGCAATGGTTAGAGGTTTTTAAAATGTCTGAAAAAAGCTCCTCGGGGTTGAGAACACGGCCCAGCAGTGGCATTGCTGGAGCCAGACTGTCTGGGTCTCCTCTCGGCTCCGGAACGCCTCTGCCGTGTGGCAATGGTGGGCCTGTTCACCTCTCTGAGTCTTGATGCCCTCGTCTGTCAAATCTGAGTAGTAAAAGCGACCTGATCAGCGGATGTAAATCATAAGGAAGTGCATACGTCCGCGAGGCGCCTGGCGTGTAAGCCCTCTGTCTGTGCGTGTAACCAGCAGCAGCCCTGTAATCACCGCCATTATTATTACTATCATTTAGGTTTGCTATAGGGCACATGCACTTGCCAGAGAGAGACCGAGAGAAAGAGAAACCACCCCCCCAGGGGGCACGGCCACGCCACAGACCCTTCTCCACTCTGCTCTCGGGATTTTGGGAATGCATGCTCACATACATTTCTTTTTCTTTTCTTTTCTTTTCTTTTCTTTCTTTCTTTTTTTTTTTTTTCTTTTTAAGAGAGACTTTTGCTATAGAGTGCATGTATGTACACACCGGAGAAACAGAGAGACAAAAAGTGAAAATCACTCCCCGGGGGGGAGAGGGGGGGCGGATAGCCATGCAGCAATCCCTTCTCTTCTTGGGATTTTGGGCACACATGCACATGCGCCGAGCATGAGTTTTAAGCCACCGGGTCTGGGACTCAAACTGTAGTCAACTACATGGGAGTCCAGCAACGTAACCATTATGCCATCTGCTTGTTCCACCAGTGTAGCTTTTCCCACTGGTCCAGGGACTCAAGTCACACAGTCAGTGACATGGGACCTAGTCACCTTACCAACTCCATGTCGTCTGCTGACCCAGCATAATTATTAATCGGCACTTTTCTTTTTTCTTTTTTTTTTTTTTCCCTCTGTTGCTCTAGAGCACAGAGGGAGAGAGGGTGAAAAATTACCCTCCAGGGGGGACAGCCATGCTGCAATCTCTCCTCCTCCACTCTCCTCTCAGGATTTTGGGTACACGTGCACACACGCCTGGTGTTTTCCAAGCAGCTGTGTCTGGGACTTGAACCATATAGTCGGCCCCAAGGGATCCAGCCGCCCTAACCTCCACACCATCCACTGGCCCATCAGCACCTTCTTTAAGGCTCACCTGGAACACCACTTCCCCGCCCTCCTGCACTGCCCCACCGGTGCTCCCCAGCCTGTCCCCGGCCATCTCTGCTGGCACCTTTTGAAGAACATCCGAGCTGGGCACTAGTTTGCCTCTGGCTACCACCTCCTGGGGCCTGGGCCTTGCCTTGTCTTTACTTGTTGGGTCCCCTGTACAGTTCAGCAGTGCACGAGGACACCCTGTCCAGGGAATGCGCCACTCACGTCACACTATCACAGACGCACAGACGTGCACACCTGGGGGGGGTGACTTCTCAGCAGACGGCGACAGTGCTAGTGAGCGACCGCCCTGCCGATGACTGTCCATAGCTGAGGAACGAGCCCCTTTTCTCATTTGACCAGAGGCACCCAGTGGACTAGAGGGCACCCCTGCCCAGGCACAGCGTCTGCACGGATCTGGCACTGTGTGAACGCCAGCCGAATGGACAGACAGAAAGAGGGGCAGCCCAGCACCTCCTCCAACGCTGGCCTTCCTTCCCCACCGTACCTGAGACCTTGCCGTCCACACTGCCTGCCATCCCCACCAGGTGCTCCAGGACTTGCTGGCAGCAGGAGGTCTTCCCGGCACCGCTCCGGCCCAGGGCCACGATGCCCTGGTCTCTCCGCTGGCTTAGCAGGGCCCAGTATACCCGCTGGGCCAGGGAGCTGATGTGGGCGGGCAGGCCATCCCGGCGGCCCCTGGGCACCTGCAGGAAGATCACAGGTGTCAGCTTCCCCACCCTGCCGTCACCTGGGATGCCCCAGAAGTGCATCCAAATCGTGCCTGTGTCCCATCCCACTTGAACCTGGCCAGAGACGTCTCAGCGTCTTCCTGGGAAAAGCCCAGACTCACGCTGAGTCCTGCGCCTGGCTCACCGTGGGTCCTTGGGCGAGCTCCGACTTTTCTGAGCCTGGTCTCCTCCTTAGCTATCGGGTTGTCAGAAAAGTCATGGCACATTTTTACATGGAAAAACAGAAAATCATGACTTTTCCAGTAGTTAGGGGCTTGAACTAGAGCTGTGTTAGCGATGGACTGCATCTCACTAGCTACTCAAATCATTGACTAGTATTTGCCTGAGATAAGGATGAGATGGTACAATCGATTAGTGATGTCTGCCACAGGAACAGGGAAGGGCGTGGGGGGTAGGGGAAGGTGGCATATGCACCGTGTGCCATCACAGACTGGGGTGAGCCTGAAATCCCTTCCGCCTCATCCATTCATTCATTCTTCATTCAATGAAAGAACCCCTCAGGGCATCTGCTACGTAGCAGGTGTCCCGGATGGCTGGGGGCACAGTACAAAATGGATAAAGGAAACCCCTGCTGACCACGGGGAGATGCCGTTAGACAGGAGTGTCCTCTTGTCCCCAGAATAAGTTTCCAGACTCCCAGCAGATGCCTGAGACTGCAGATAGTGCCCAACTCTTTTTCTTTTTTCTTCATTTGCTAGGGGACGAGTGCACTCACCAGAGACAGACAGAGAGAAAGCAGCCCTCCCCATGGGGCACAGTCATGCTACAATCCCTTCTCCTTGATCCCTCCGTTTTCTTGGGACTTTGGTCACATGCGCGCACTCACACCCCGTGTGTTTCTCAAGTTGCTGGGTCTGGGACCCAACCTGTCCAGTCAGCCACGTGGGATCCAGCTGCCTGAACCACCATGCCGTCAGCCGGCCCCCGAGCCCCGTGGACACTACATTTTCTGATCTGGCCATTGAGAGGACTGTAAGTGACCGACAGACAGACAGTGTAGACAGCGCACATACAACCGCCCAAGGGCTGATTCCCCTCGGGGCAGGACGAGCGGGACAGCGCGAGGTTTTGTGACCCTACTCAGAACCGCATGCAATTTAGAACTCGTGAGTTGTTTATTTCTGCAGTTTTCCACGTGCTGCTTCATATTGTGGCTGGATGCAGGTCACTGAAACCGCAGAAAGCAAAACCACAGAAAAAGGCGGGGGCGGGAAGTGCTGTGCAGCTGTTAGAAGGATGATTTCATTATTATTATTGTATGAGCGGTCACTACCGAGTTCTGATGAAGACGTGAAGCAGCTACAGTTCCGCTCTGCTGGGGATACGTAAGTGACACCGTCACTCAGGCCAGGCTGGCAGTGTCTTCCACAGTGACACGCACACTCCTCTTACTGCTCTGCCCCTGGGCATTGGATTCCCCGGGAGAAATAGAAATTTATGTTCACGAAAAGGCCCTGTCACTGGTTATATTGAATATATACAAACTCGCTCCGAAACTAGAAACAACGCAAGTGACCTTCAGCCAGTGAGCCAGGGGTATCCGGCCACCCTGCTTTAGCACTGGGAGCCTCGTGGCTCAGTCCTGGCAAAACCAGGAAACTGGCCTCCTCCTGCACAAACTCGTGCAGCGATGCCATAACCTCAAGGCACAGCTGTAGTCAGAGGCAACCATCTGGGAGAATCGCGAGGGCAGGACAGGAAATGGAGGAGACCGGTTTACTAGGGTATAACCAGGGGGTCATCAAGTTCATGGGAAATGCACATAATGAAAACACTATGCATAAATTTCAGAAAAAAAAATGTATGCACCAAAACTTTCCATGTTTCTGCCAGCTTTTTGAAGGCCACCCTCCCCCCCCCATACCATACAATTCCATTTAATGAACCTTTCGGAAAAGGCAGAACTATGAGGTCAACAGATGAGTGGTGTCGGGGTGGTACTTGGGAGTGGGGGGACTTTAGAGCGGCCCAGAGCTTTCGGGGAGGGTCAGAACCATCCTGTAATCAACTCTAGAGGCAGCTACATGACTCTACGCCTTTGTTAAAAACTCCCGGAACTGTACCCTGACAAGATGAATTGAATGGCATGTCAATTATACGTCAATCAACCTCGCTTTAAAAAAAAAATAATAAGTAAATGGAAGCCTCCATGCCTCTGTGAAGTTTGGATAAAGCAAACCAATCATTCCATTGTGTCGCACGGTAGTGGTCTGAAAGCCATGTGCCCGGGTGAGGTCACCGGAGAAGCAGGTGTGGAGAGGAGCAGGGAGGAGGCGTGCGCTGGGGCGCCCTGACACAAGCAGAGGAGTCAGGGGAGGAAGGCTGAGGGAAGGCCAGTGGCAGAAAGAAAACCAGGAGCATGGAGTCCGGGCCAAGGGAGGGAGTGTTTCCTGGAGCAGGGCAGATGGGCTGCTTGGAATGTGCTGGAGGTCAAGTTAGAGGAGAGTGGAGAGTAGACTGTGGATCCAGTGGATGGAAGTCATCGGCGACCTTGACGAAAGTCTGCTCGCCCTGGCTTTGGGGACAAGGGCAAGAGGAGACTGTGAAGTCGCAGGGGAAGGGCTTGGCTCAAGGAGGGCGTCCAGAGCCCAGGATACCAAGTGGGTGACCTGTAGGCCCAGGAAGCCCCCGTCTGCCCACGCCCCTGCTGGGCAGAACCAGGGCCACAGTGTGGTGCCCTCCCCTCGCTTGGACCTCCAGCCCGGATCCACTGTTGGTTTTTCCCACCCCGTAAGCCCCGGGGTCAGTAACGAGTCCCTGTCGTGGTGCAAAGCCAGGGCTCAGGCCTCTACAGCAGGCACCGGTGGGACGAGGTCCACACTGCCAGACGTGAGACCGATGGACAGTCCTGGGGTCTGGGCGCAGCAGTCACTTCGCAGCCTGAGAAAATTTGTGGGCGAGAAGGAAGGACTCTGCAGCCTCAGGCTCCGGTGGGCGCCCCTGAGTGCACGCATGCCCAGGGGCCTTGCGGGTGTGCATAAAAGTCTGCTAGTGAGTACATGCATGCGCTCAGTGGGGGCAGAGGTACCTCGTGCAGGGATGTGCCCACCTGCACCCTGCACTGTCACACACGGTCACACCCACAGAGATCGCACGCCCCCAGGCACACTCCCAGCTCCCAGCTTCCCTGGGGCCCAGCTGTGCCCCTACCTGGGTGCCGGCCAGCCCCCTCACCCGGCCCAGCCAGGTCTTCAAGGTGGCACCTGTTCCGGCATCATCACAGGTCTATACTGCCACCTGGTGGCCATTTTGGGAACCCGACATTGGCTCCGTCATAGGACAGGAGGTGGCTGGGGGTTTTGAGGGGGCCTAGAAGACTTGAACAGAGAGTAGTGCCCAGGGTTTCCCTCACTCCAGAGTTGGGACAGAGTCTAGGGGGTCCGACAACTGAATCCCACCCTCAGGGTGTGTCCAGTGCTGGCCCCTTCAGTCACTTTACCTAAGCTCTGACAGAGACGCCTCTGTCAGGTTGGCCGGTTCGGACAGACTTGCAGTCTGGGCCTCGACAAACGTCCTTTCCAGGGGCTTTCGAGGAGCCAGAGGAGGCCTCTGCTGCAGCAACCACAGGGAGGGGACAGGGCCTGTCCCACCCAGAGCTTCTGAGGGGCTCCCAGGCCCTCAACCACAAAATGCCATCCTGGGAGAGGCCCGGGGAGCCACCAGAGGGGTGAGATGTGTCATCCTGGAGGAAAACTATCTCGGGGAGAGGGGGTGCAGGGCCACTGTGCCCTTAATGAACTCAATAGCATTTGGGGACCAAGAATGGGTTTGCTCCAAGGGGCTCCGCTCACAAAATAATACAGATTGTGTCGCTGCTCTGCTAAAACCCCTAGCAGCTGCCGTCCTGCTCGGAGTGAAAGCAGGCATCACCATGACCACGTGTGGGAGCTGACACGTCCCTGCCCGGCTCCTCCCGAGCTCCTGGCCCAGCTCCACCACCCCGGTCTGCTCCTGCCATTGCCTTTGCCGTTCACAGCCCATCTCCCCTCCCTAGAATGGAGGCTCCACAAGTGCAGGCTTGTATGTCTGTCTCCCTCCTGATGTTTCGTCTGTGCCTGGCATATAGGAGACTCTCAATCAATAGCCCAATTATTACTATTACATATTGAAGGAATGAATGAAGGGGACCGGCTCAAATGACTCAGCTGCAGTGCCAGGTCTTCCCACCAGGTGGCGCTTGGAGATCTCCTTTGCTTTTATTGCCCCACTTGACAAACTTGGACTTTTTACTTCTTTGTTTTTGTTTACCTGAGGGCGTGTAAGCTCACTGGAGAGAGAACGAGAGAAGAAGAAGCAAGAAAGCACCCCCCCCCCCCCGGGGGAGGCACACACTGCA
>NW_006159701.1:947623-984580 GCF_000334495.1 Tupaia belangeri chinensis | reverse complement strand
GAAAAAGAGAGGTGAAAAGACCCCCCCCCCCCCCAGTGGGGAATGGTCACACTGCAATCCCTGCTCTCTCGGTCCTGTTGGAATTTGGGGCACGTGTGCAAATGCACCCTGCGTTTCTCAAGCTCCCTGGTCCCGGACTCACACTGCTCAGTTGGCCAGGTAGGATCCAGCTGCAGTTTTTTTTTTTTTGTTTTGTTTTGTTTTGGAGGGGTTTTTGTTAAAGGGCACGTGCGCTCACCAGAAGAGACAGAGAGACAGAAAGGGAGAAATCATGGCATGGCCACAATCCCATCTCCTTCATTCTCCTCTCAGGATCTTGGGCATGCATGCACACACACCCAGTGTGAGTTAAACCACCAGGTCCTAGACTCAAACTGCGGCCGACTACATGGGAGTCCAGCAACATAGCCATTATACCATCTGCTGGTCTCAAGGATCCAGTTGCTTTAACCACCATGCCAAGTCTCATCGCATTTCTACTTTCTGAGAAAAAAAAATTAAACTGAAGCAGAAACAAAGTCCCTGTTTTACCATGTATGGGGTCATCGGAAAAGTCACGATGTATTTTTCTATGCAAAAATGCATTGTGACTTCTCCGATGACCCCATACATGGTTTTTCAGAACTCCCGAGAGTCCCGCGAGGGGTTGAGAGCCCAGCAGCCTGGGTTTTATCCCAGCGTCTCTACTTGCTCACCATGAGCAGTTAGCCGCTGACCTCACCTGACCTGGCCCGCTCCCCTCATCTGTACAATGGGCTGTAACAGGACCTGGTTTCTCGGGCGGATGTGAGAACTGAGTAAAGCAGGAAGGTGCTTGAAGCAGTGTCTGGTACAGCGAACACTCAGCAGCATCTTCTCGCATCCTTATCACAACCTGTAATACTGCCGCCAGCGACTCATCTTCCCCAGGAGGGAGTGAGGAGTTAAGTGGCCCTTGATACCCCCTGATGCCCCTGGCACCCTCAAAATCTCATCTTTGGCAGGACACTGCTCAGATAGGTGTACCAGGGGCTGTGGCCATTGTGCCGTTCCCTCAGATGCCCAGGGATCGCACCTGCCCCTGCTGCACCAGGTCTGCCCTCCCCCCCAGGCCCTCATGGTGCCACCTTACCTTCCCTGCAGAGGGCGCCAAGGGCCCCGGGGGCTGGAGGACGATCAGATCGGGCCCCGTGCTGGTGTGCGGCCGCTGAGCCCGGTAGCGCTGCAGAAGTGTGTTCAGGACGCTGGATTCGTTGACACTGATGAGAGAGGCTAGGTCCTCAGCCTGGTCCAGCTCGGGGGGGTTGGCCTGCGAACAGTCACACAGCGACCTCTGGCTTCCTTGGTCTCTACCACACCACTGCCCTCTACACACACACACACACACACACACATGCACACACACGTGCATGCACTATGGTCTCGTCCCTGGAGACCCACATAGCAAAGACCAGACAGCACACAAGAACGGGGAGGGGGGCCTGAAACCTGGAAATGAAACAGGGCCATTCCTTCTCCTTCCCCCTTGTGCCACCCAGGGGTCAGCCCTCTCCTCACGCCGGTCCCTCCTTCCTGCATTCACTGCACCGTGAGGGGAAACACTCCCACCACAGACTGGGCACGACTCAGAGCACTTTCTGTGTCTCAGACACCACAGAGAGACCAGCGATGCTCGGAGCGCAGGAGGGCCCACGGCCGTCTCCCCCTTTCCCGGGTCTCATGGGGGAGCGTCCGGTATGCTCTGGGACTGCAGTGATGGAGGCCGACAGGCAAACCGCCTCGTTCATCGGGTCGCCTGTCACGCACTGATTCTGCCACAGAAGCAGGGACGTTTGCAGCTGCACCACGAGGCTCCCATTCTGAGGGGTGTTCTACTGCTCTTTCCAGCTGCAGGGAGTTTTCTGGCCTGACCTGGGGTGTGGGTCAGACTCGAGCTCTCTTACATGTCAGGCTTTCTCCCAAGGGTACACATGCCAGCAGGTAAGTGTGGACTTAAAACTTTTTGCTTCAGTGGGAAAAGAGGGCCTGGGCAAGCAAAAAAGAAGGCAGATGAGCAAGGGAAGAAACTCCCTCTTGTTACTAGGCTTGGAGGGGTAAAAAAGGAGACAGGACACGACCTTTTCCATCACTGTACTTGGACTTATCCTCAAAAGGATCTACGGTATGCTACAAAAATGTATGCAAAACAACTGAAAAGCAAACTGAAACAAAGACTGATGCCCAAAATATAGGCCATGGGAGCCTATCCTGTGGGTAACGGCAAGCAGCAAACTTGGCTCTGAGCTCCTCGGCAGCCAGAGTGAAAAGGGAAACATGCTCTGTAGCATGATTGACAATATCCATATAAAATGAAAATCAGTCTTTTTTCTGGGGTCAACTGGAAACTGACAATCATGCTTCCTGATGTGTCTTCATGAAGAGGACACCACAGGACAGAGTAAATGGCTTCCTCATTATATCCTTCCAGCAGAGCAATGAGTTCAGTGGGGTTCTTCCCTGTAACTCCTCTGGGACATCAAGCTGAAGGGATGTCGCAGCCAGGTTCAAGGCAATCTCGTGCAGAGGCGAGGAAGGAGTGCACAGAGCAGGCAGGGAGGGGAACGGGGACTCACCCGATGAATCTGATCCTCATCCACCTCAGTGACGGTCTTGTCAGCATCAATGCAAAGTCGCACCCTTCCTGCCGGCAGGTCAGCCGTTCCCTCGTCAGGCTTGAGCACCGTAGCTGGTTGAGCAGCCCAGAGAGATGGAAGGGAGGAGAGAGGAGAGGAAGGGAGAGAATCTGAGCCAGGCCAGGGAGCTGGAGGAAGCCTGGGACAGGTCAGAAAGGGGCTACATTCTCTCCCACGTGGATAGTTCTAATGAGGACCCCAAACCCGGCAAGGACAGAGGTCTGGGTTTTTACCAGCCAACACAGAGCCAGGCAGATCAGGCATCGAGCTGGCTGCATGCGCTGACCATCTCACACCTACACCGGGGATGCTGGATAGCGGCTTACAGGCTGCCCGGCTGCCCTTTCAGCGTCCATGACAGACATCACTAATCAATTGCTGCCCAGCCATGTTACGAGCAGGACTCAGAATCACTTCTCATTACAACAAGCCATTGGCCATAACTAATTGACAAAAGTGAGTTCATGAGATAAAATCTGCAATGGTTCTTTACCGAGTTCATAGAGAATGCATATAATGAAACAGGTATGTGTGGGTTTCAAAATTTTTCCCACCAAAATGGACTTGGACTTTAATTTTTTTCTCTTAATTTTCTGAAATCCCCTTGTATTTGCTCGCTTGCACAGGACTCCGAGCTCCTTGAAGAAGACCATAGGAACCGGACGTGCTTGCTGTGTCAGTGAGTGAGTGATTAAATTACCCAGGCTTAAACGCCTTCGAAAACCATCAGCAGAGCAGCGCCGAGGGTGGAATGACCATCTACTGCCCACCCCCCCAGAAAGCACCAACTCCCATCCTAGTCTCTTTCACCCCAAGAGTCGTCAGAGCCTGGCACTGGCTAGCAGGAGTAGGGGTCAGGAAGAGGAGGCTCAGACCCCCAGGTGGTGCTGACACCCCTAATTACCAAGAGTGAATCCATCCTTCTGCACCAGCCAGACTTTCTCTGCCTCGTACCATCTGTCCTCGGGAGCCTGCGAGCAAAGACCGCAGCAATTAAGCCAGAAAAATGACACCACCCCCCAGCACCACCCTGTGGAGGGGCGGACACAGGAGCTCCTCACTGGGCGATCTGGGACACCTCAGTCCAAACCTCCTGGGAGCCGGCCACGGCAGGCGCTTGTTTAAGTAGATTCCAGCCCCCACCCCCAACCCTGGCCTTTCAGACACTGCCCAGGGTTTGACAACTGGCATGTGACATCTTGAGTAAGTTTAGCCATGACAGCTGCAAGGGACACCTCTGACCCTGGGGCCCCTTCCCTTACTCTGTGGAGAACCCACCCCAGGACAGGAGCAGAGGCAGCCCTGGGTCATCTGCTCATTCAGCAAGAAGCACTCACCATCACCCCTGCCTGTGGGTGCTTCCCCCGACCCCGCCACCCCTCTTCAATCCTGTCCATCCCTTGTCCACTCCTGCTGTCCGTCCCTAGGTGGCTCTTTCTCCCCAGAAGGGCCCACCTGGTCCGAGTCTCCGCTCTGGCCTCCTTCAGCCTCCTCCTGCAGAGCCGGCCCCTCCTGCTTCTCCTGCTTCTGAGTCCTTTGTGCGTCGCCCCCCAGAGCAGGCTGTCTGGGTCCTTCCAGCTCTGTCTCCAGGGCTCCGGCCCCACCATCCTCTCTTGCATGGGGCTCCTGTCCTCTCAGCCCTCTGCTTTCTGGCTGGCCCTCCTTCCCAGCCATGTCCGGTGACTTCTCCCTAGACTCCCCGTCCTTTGGGACTTTACAGCTTTTCTCTGCCTTTTCTGTCTGACTCGGAGCTTCACTCACCTCCCTGGGCTTACTCCGAGGCCACTCCATCTTGGAGACCTTGTCCTGGGCTCTACCCACCTCCCCAGATGTTCTCTGAGGCTCCCCTGCTTTCTCCATCATTCCCAAAGCTCCCCGTGCCTGCCCCCTGCTCCCCCGCCCTCCACCTGTCCTCTCCGTCCTCTCTGTGTCTGTCTGAGGCTCCTCTGACCCCGCCTTACTCTGGGGCCCACCTTCTTTGTCCTTCTTTTTCTGGGGACCATCCCACTTACTCCTTCCAGCCAGGGAGGGTCCCCACTTCCTTGCCAGGATCTGCGGTCCAGTGTGCTTCCCTTTGCTCCCCGCATCCTTAGGGAGAGTCCCCTTTTCCATCTTGTCTGGGAGGTCCCCTCCCTCCTTCTCCTCTGGCCCTGGTTCCCCTCCCTTAGCTGGTCCTTGGGCTGGAGGCCTGGCCACCTGCCCCTCTTTGCCCTGAGGCTCACCCCCTTTGGACCCTTTGTTTTTGGGGGTCCCATCCCCCTTCCCCAGTGTGCCTTGACCCTTCTCACTCTTTGTCAGCACAGTTCCTTGGCCCAAGTCCCCAAGACTCCCCGTCTGGGCCTTCTCAGTCTTCGGGGCCAAATCCTCAGTGCTGGCCTTGGGGCCACAGGGAGTCTTTGTGGTCTCCCCTTTCTTTGCCCCTCCAGGGTCTGTGGCTGGGGGTGGACTTTTACACGTGGGGGAGTCGTGGGGTTGGGCCCTCTGCTCGGGGTCCAGCTTGGCCACCATCAGCAGCACGTCACCTCGCCTCACACCCCTCTTGAAGGGCAGGGTCTTCTTGGCTGGTGTCCCGCTGGGGCCCGGCTCCTGGGTCTTCTCGCCATTGATGCTTGTCATGGGTGCAGGGCTGCCCGCCTCCTCGCTCCCCCTGCCTGGAGTGTGGGAGCTCAGGGGCGAGCTAGACTGGCTGTCCTGGGAAATCTGCTGGCTGCCAGGCCTGGTGGCACTGCCGGGCTTGCTGTGGGGTGGGCTGATGGGAATTTCTGGTGTCTGGGGGAGAGACCACACCACATTTAGCTGTTTCCCGCCCTCACCATTTCATCACTTGTGATTTACTCACTAGTCGAGTTGTTCACCTCCCCGTTCAGCCATCCAAACATCCTCAAGCAGCTCTGAGATCTCACAGGCACTGTCCCAGGCAATGAGCCAAACCCCAGCACCCTGGGCCTGGGCCCAGAGCCTCAAGCCCAATGACAGAGTGGAAGGAGAGTGGGCATTAGACTCTGACGGAACTAAGTTTAACTCCAACTCCATCAGTCTCTAGCTGTGTGGCCTTTGCTGAACTCCTTTCCCTCTCTGAGTCTGTTTCTCTATTTAAATACAAGGAGTATCATCGAGACCTACCGTGTAGCAGGGGAATGTGGATCTTTGTTAATACACAGAACTGAGCCTGGCATATAGTAAGTCCTCAGTAAGAGTAGCTGCTGTTGCTTTTGTTATTGCTATTGCTGTGGTTTCTGTCTTGACTTCTCTGCTGGGGCAGAGAGGACTCAGGGTTGTCACTGGAAGACTTGTTCTCATCTTGACTCCAACACTTTCCAACTGGGTGGTCCTGGACAACATCTAGTCTGTGTGTGTGGGTTTTCCCTCAATGCAGGCAGGTACCACCTGGCCTTCCAGAAGTTTAATAGGCTGGGATGTGGAACTGCACTTTGGAACAAAACAAACCGAGCCACTGCTACCTCTGCTACCCTGGTCCCCATCTCTCACTGCTCAACCAGGTGGGGGGCCTAGTTTCTGACGCTGGGGTGCTCTAGTCTTATCTTAGCAAGACGTTGTGGCCACATAATACCTAGGAGGTTTCCACTGCCTGCTCTTAGGCTCTTTGACTGCATTGAGTCTTCAGTCCTGCATAATTCTCCATCTTCAAACCAGCCTGACTGTGGCCCTAAGATCTCACAAGGTCAGCTTTGGCTCTGTCTCAACAGAAAGAGATCCTGCTGATAGTTCTTTGATGTCCAGCTCCACCACCTGCTCCAATCTGGGTTCACCCATCTTAGACAGTGTTAATATAGTCTTATAGACACCTATGTTTAAAATGTGGGTCTCTGACTCCTCTTATATTTGGACTAGTCCCAGGATCATTTTGATTCCACAACAGTGTATCCTTTTCCAAATCCAGGCCACCATCTCTGAACTCTTATACCTTCAATTTGCTGTCAGTCATTTTAAACTTGACTTTTAAAATTTTGGTAGCTACCCACCCTACAGGAAAATCATTCAGTATCATCATAGGATGGACATTCAAAGATCTTAACAAGAGGCTCTCAACCTTCATTCTGATCTTACTGTCCCTGAGTATCCCACACTGTGGCTGTATTGGACACCTCCTACCACACGTGACCTTGCCTTGCCTCCATGTTTTTGCTAATGCTGAGCTTGCTGTCTGGTATGCCCTTTCCCTTCCTCACTTGCCCACTCATCTTTCTATACCCAGCTCAAATGTCCACTTCTTTACAATTCTTTGCCTGAAGGCCTCAATCAGACATTGTTTCAGGATACCTATCCACCATACCTATCCACCAAGTCCCAGAGCACTATAGAAATATGCCAGTCACAGCAATGACCACATTTGACATTCCATTCTAGTCTTTATTTGTGTCTCTTTTTAGGTTGATGTCACAAGAGCACAGTCCCTATCTTCATTCTTATAAGAATGATAATAGTAATAACAGCTATCATTATAGGTTCTTTATAACAAGGTCTACATTGCTATCATGCAATGCCCTACTTAATTATCCTAAGGACCCAGTGGCATAGGTTCTGAACATCTATCCATTCTACACATAAGGAAATAGACACAAAGATATTCGATGGTACAAAAGACAAAGCCAACACATAAAGCCAGGCTTCTCTGACTGTAAAGCCAGTGCCCTTAACTACCACATATTACACTCTTATTTCTCTAGGACTACCTGGAATCTCCTGGGAAGCTTTAAAACACATAGACACATTGACCCCACTCACAGAAGGTCTGACACAGTTGGTGTGGTATGTGGCTCCCCAGGTGATTCCAATGTACAGCCATGACTCTGGTCCTCATGCTGAGTGGCTCAATCTGACCTTCTGGGGTCAACCAGGACATAGACTTGGAGAGGGATTGACCACATTTGGCAAATATCATCACTGTCTACACCATTTTGAAAAGTGAGTCAGTGCCTTATTTTTAACCAGCCACTGCGAAAGAGACAGTAATACAGGAATGGGCAAAACAAGATAACCAACCTCAGCCTTTCCCTGCCCTCTACTTCACATACACTCCCATAAATCCTCTTTCTCTGTATTTTCACAGTCATCAAAGCTCTTAGTCACCTCTGCACCTTTTTAGCATATGGAAAAAACAGTATTTCTAGAATCATTGGGGCCAAGAGGAAGCACATAGCACATCCATTTAAGGTAAACCAAGGCAAGAAGATGGGAAGGGATTTGATCTGGACCATACAAAGTAGCTCAACCACAGTTATAACTGAGATCTCTTTAACACTGGATATGGGTTTCTTTTTTGGTTTTGTTTTGTTTTGTTTTGTTTTGTCTTTAGTTTTTGCTCTAGGGTGTGTGCACTTGCCAGGGAGAAAGAGAGAGAGAGAGAAATCACACTTCTGGGAGGAATGGCCATACCACATTTCCTTCTCCTCATCCTCCTCTTGGAATTTTGGGCATGCATGCACAGGTGCCTGGAGGGTTTTTCAAGTCACTGGGTCTAGGGCTCGAACGCCACAGTCAGCCATGTGGAATCCAGCTGTTCTAACTACCACAACACCTGCTGGTCCCAGATAGGGTTTCTTTCTACCCCAGTATTATTTCAGCTTTTACCTACCCCTTTCCTAAGGCTGTGTGGCCTTAGGAAAAGCAGGTCACTTCCCCAAGCCTCATTTTTTTTTTATTTTTGCAGAAGTGGGCATGTGAATGGCTCCTTGCAAGGGTTATACAAGTAAGAGGATCAAACTTTAAAAAGTTGTGTTGAGACAAGAAAAGAGAGTAGGGAGTTATTTCCTAATCTGGATAAGAGAATTCAATTGGCGAGAAATAGCCAGAGCTCGCTGCCTCACAGAAACATGTCCTGAGGCTCCTCTGCTCTAGCCCCAGGAACATCTTGGCCCATGGTCCAGCCACCTGTTGTGGTCTGAGACCTGTCCATCTCACATCTTGGCTCTGAACATCCATCCAGACCTGCAGTGGCTGCTCATATCCATGCTACGCTCAACTCTTGCTTCTTAACTTGTGTGCAATGACAACAGCATAGCCTAAGGCCTGGTGGAACCCTTCCCTTCCAGGTCTCTGAGGCCACCACTGGCCACTTCACTCACTACACTGGCTACTTTACTCACCAGACTGGCAGCTTACAAGAGCAGAGAACACCTGGGCTCTACCTCCACCTGGTCTCGTGACCTTGTGCATATCACTTGACCTCTCTGGGCCTCAGTCTCCACCTCTGGTAGATGGATATAATCCCATCTACCCCAGTGCTACACAGCATGTTAGATGAGCCTGTGGGCAGCAGAGTAAGCAGCACCCAACAATAAACATCACACACCGTAACATTTCATCATGACTGAACAACAGCCTACTGGGATCAGCTGTGGCCCTCGCTTATGCCCTAAGTCAGGCAGGAGTGGGGACAGAGTCTATCCTCCCTATATTCCTCCCCCCACACTAAGATTTGGCAAGGGCATTTCAGCAGCTGCTGATGTTCAGCTGCTGGAGGACTTCTCTAATGCAGCAAAGTTGTTGGAACTGGACAGGTGCAGGCACGTGTGGGACTGGTTGGGGAGGAGGCTGATGGGGAGAGGCAAGCGGAACCAGTATGCCCATCAGGCTCACCAATACCAGGCCTTGAGGCCTCTCAGCTCATTCACTTTGCCCCCAGGGGGCGCTCGAGAGGCACAAGGCAATGCCCTTCCTGCCTACCACAGTGATACTCCAAGGTTGCTGTGCTCTAATCCTCCCTCCCTGGTGCCTAGCTTCATCATCCTGTGGGAGTTCCCTAGCTCAGGAGCTGGGAAACAACACTGGCTGCAACCAGATGAGTTTGCAAGCCCTCAGCACAGGGGTTGCATGTGCTCAACTATTGCTTCAACCCAGCAGAGACAAAAGAGTTAGGGGTTTTTAGTGGACACCAACTAATCAGAAGGGACACCAAAGGGGCCCCTTACCTGTGCCAAGCACTGCCCTTTAATTATTAGTCTGTGACCATTGCAAGGGACTGAAGGTGGAAACAGGGGGCTGAGTGATCGTGGCAGCTGGAGGGCACTGGCTGGGCTTGGGGCCATGGCCACGTACTACCTGCTATGGAAGGGGGGCGATATTTTAACCACCAGTGCAGCTCTGGGGCCAAGAGGAAGCACATAGCACACCCATTTTACAGACAAGTCAACAGGTCAGGAGGGAGGACAGGACCTGGCCTGAGCCATGCAAAGAGCTATAACCCATGCTCTGACATTGGACATGGGTCTTCTTCCCACCCTAGTAATCCAGCCTCTCCCTGCTCCTCACTGGTTGTGTGGATACTGAATATCTTTTCTGCTTAAAGTCAACTAACTATATGCCTTAGCTATGACATGGGTTTCCTTTTCTGCAAAAATAGGGGTAATAGGATCCGTACCAATTTGACATTGACTGATATCACTCATTTATTCATTAAGCGAACATTTGTTGAGCACTCACTATGGGCCAAGCACAATGACAGCCACTCAAGGCACAGAGCAGGATAAGCAGGGTTGTTCTTAAGTTGCTCTTAAGGAACTCCTCATCCAATAAACCATGTGATTAAATAACAACTGTACCAACCATAATTAACAGAAGCATAGAAGGTGAGGCAGGGATCAGAGGAAGGAGGGCCATAGGAGAACTTTCCAGAGACGTACTATTTGAACTGGGTTTTGAAGGATGCAGAGGAGTCCAGGAGATTGAGTTGAAGAAAAGGTGTTCCCCAAAGTGGGGGTAGCAGGGGAAAAGGCAGGAGTGACTCAGAGGAGGTTCGCTGGGCTAGATGGTGGGTACAAGAAGGGATCCGATCCCCTCCTGGGGGCCACTTACCTCTCGTTCTGGAGAAGCTAGTGCTGCCTGTTTCTTCAGTCTTGCTTCCTTGGACTCTTTCTCAGTCTCCCGCACCAGCTGCCTAATGAAGCCACCTGGGATGACAGAGAAAAGGGGAGGGGGCGAGGACGGCGGAGGGCTCTTGTCCTCTTCTCGAATCTGTTTTGCAAAAGCAAAGGAGAGAGCTCAGTGAATGAACCAGCCTAAGTAGCACTTCAGAAAGTTGATGCTGGAACCCAGGACAGGGTCAAGGAGGACATACATGACCTAGCCCATGTATGCAAGGTCACAGCAAGCAGGTGAGGCTCTGCAGGACTCTGAGAGGCCCTGAAACAGCATGTGGAAGTGGGATGCATGAGCAGCAGTCGGCCAAGGTGATTCTGCCCCTACAGAGCCCCTCTGTGGTATGAATTTGGACTGTTAAGGTCGCTAGTTCCCTTCCTAGATGTGCAACAGATGCATCCCTAGAAGGACCTGCTTTGAAAGGAACTTTTCCAGTTTCTAGAAGGGGATGGAACACTGGAAACCATTCATCCTCCTCTGCCCTACTTTAGCTTAAAGTTAATATAACAGATTCCTCGCTCAGTTAATCAGATGAATCTCCTACTGTGTGCCAGAAACATAGGGACCTAGAGAAGAACTTGCAGCCATGGTTTATATGAGGATCCAACCCTCACATAAACTCTAGTCCCCTCAGTTGACACAGTGAGTGTTGTGGATTCTCACTGGTCTTAAACCAGGACCTGGACAGCCAGGGTCCTAAGACAGGCAGTCTGAATCCTGGCATTTTTTTTCCTCCAGAAATGTGGCCAGGACACAGCTGCCAACACTTGAGTTAAGCTGAGGCCCCTTTGTTGGCCACAGAGATCTTGGCAGCTGAGACATGGGACTGGCTGTGGGTGACTGGAGAGTGTTATTCACCTACATCACTGACTGTTCATAAGAGAAAAAAAGTCACCATTGCTTTATATGGAAGACATACACACTGGTTTAAAATAACCTCCTTATCAAGGTCCTCTGCACATGTTTGGTAAAGGGCTTGCTCTTTGCAAACCAGCTGATAATGAGGGACTCCAAAGGAGATAGAAAAGACCAGGGTGTGCTGCAGACGCTGTGGGATGAGGCTGGTCCATGCATTTCTCTGCCCAGGAACAGAGAGACCCAGGAGCGTGCGAGTCTGGACTCAACTTGTCACTACGCTTCCTTCTCTCTTCCTGACATAGGACTGAAACTCACTTCCTAAGTGAGTGTGAGTCTTTGGGCACACTGCTGCTTTCAACACGACCTTCAGCGCTACCCCCAGAGCAGTCTAGGAAGAGCAGGAACAGCCAAGAGGCAGCCAAAAAGAAGCTTTTCTCCAACCTTACTCTTCCACCTCCAACTCATCAAATCACGTGCACAGGGGTAGCATGGGGGTGGAGAGATAACAAGTATCAGAGAAAGAGATACTTTCATGGTAGCTCATGAGAAAAAAAGTGGGAGAGGGGGCAGGGCTGATCTAGGGGAAAGAGCCTGTTTCTAGTCCTCCATGGCGACAGAATGCAGGGACCACAGAAACCCAACCCCGAAGCATAAACCTGGCCAACAGCTCAGACTCTGCTCCCCATCCTGCTCTTCCTCCCATGCAAACCCCAGTGCTCAGTTGGGCTGCCATGAAGATGGAGATGGGACAGCTGGTCTACCCTCATTTTCCCACCACCAAGTGAGGAACAGAAAAAGACCAGGTGGCCATGGAAGGAGTCACGGGCTGAATCACTCATGTCCAATTAGGTCAAAAAGGCCATGGCGAACCGAGCTAGCAGGGAGAAAATGCAAGGTCGGTCTGGACATGCCACAAGGGGATCTGGATGTCAGACTCTCTTCCTCAGATGGGAGGGGGAAGCCTGGCCCACCCAGGTTATGTCTTATCTCCTGAGGGTAGAGTCAGCCCCTGCAGTTGCAGCTGCAGCCCCAGCCCCAGCCCCAGCCCCAGCCCCGAGTGTCACTTTCCTTCTGCTCCCAGAGGGCAAGGCGTGATGAGATGGCCATGCTGTGACAGTGTCAGGGCCGTGAGATGATGAGATGAAAGGAGATGAGATGGAGCTCCCTGCTAGATAGCACGGAATGAGGCTTTACGGACACACACAGCACACGTGGTGATGGACACAAGACTAACACACAGAGACACAGGGGAGAGAAGAGGGAGACAAGTTAGCTCATGGACACAGCCCCACTCCACCCCACCAAAGCCATAAACCAAGACCCCATCAGGTAGGGCACAGCTAAGTACGGCTACCTCCCGGCAGGGAGGTTGCTGACCATGAAGTGGCAGGGGCCTGAAACCCTTTCCTCTTTCCCCAATATATACATATTTTTACTGAGGCATAGCATACAGTCTGAGAACACATAATCATAACGTATAGCTCAGTGACCCTCACAAAAAGAAAAAATACACCTTTACCAGTACCCTGATCAAGATTTTTAAAAATATGATTATATTCGTAAGAAGTTCAATAGGCAAATCTGGGGCAGCCAGTGTCTTAGTGGTTACGGCAGTTGGATCCCACATGGCCGACTGCACAGTTGGAGTTCCAGACCCAACAGCTTGGGAAACACACCAGGCATATGTGTGTGCATTCCCAGAAGTAAAATGGAGGAGAAGGGATTGTGGTATCGTCATTCCCCCTATGGGGATCTCTCTCTCTCTCTCTCTCTCGTCTTTCTCTCTTCCAGCAAGAGTATATGCCCTTTACCAAAATATGAGGGGAAAAAGGGAGGGAATACATCTAATCTATGATAATAGAAGTCAGAGGAGTTCTTAGATTGTGGCTGGTAAAGTACACAGGGAACTTTCTGGAGCAACGGAAATGTCCCACATCTGGATCATCTGAACAACAGTTACCCAAGTATGTCATATGTAGAACTTCCTTTGTCTGTACAATTAAGACTGAACACTACGTAAATGGTATATTGGTTCAAAAATTAGAATATTACTAATCCCTTAAAACTTTCTTCATACTTCCTCTAGTTCCCCAAGGAAAATCGCTATCTTACTTCTAACATCATGGGATAATGGGGTTTTCCTTTTTAGAGGCGGTGATTAGCACTGTGGAACAAATACAAATTAAGGCGAGGGCAGGAAACCATAGCTCTCAACGGGTCCCTTGCGGTGGGGAAACAATTCAGTCACATTAATGAGAGCCTTACCAAATGTTCATAACCTTTGACCTAGAAACCCTCTTCTGGAAAACAAATTTGAGAAAGTAATCCTAAACCAGAAATTTTCACTGCTGTGTTGCTTGTAGCATCAAAAACACAGACACAATGCCCAATAACGAGAATGTCAAATCAATTACAGTACATCCATCCCAAAGGAATGTCATGAATCTGTCCAAAAGGGTGTTTAGGAAGCATTGTTTTTCAACAACTTTATTGAGGTGTAATGTATATGCCATCAGATTCACCCACTGTTGGTGTACGATCGATGGTTTTTAATAAATTTACAGAGTTGTGAAATTGTTATCACCGTGACCTCAAAAACATCCCTCATGCCCATTTACAGTCACTGGACATTCCCACTCTCAGCCCCAGGCCACCATGAATCGACTTTCTACCTCTATAGATTTGCCTTTTCTGGACAATGGATAGAAGTGCGGTTGGGCAGTATGTGCGCTTTTACATCTGGCCTCTTTCATTTTGCACGATGATGGTCATCCATGCACATTCGCATGTGCATGGGGATCCCATTCTCCCTGTTGCTGAATAGATTCCATTGGATGGATAGATCACATCTTCTTTATCCATCGATCAGCTGATAGACGTTTGAGTTGTTTCCGCTTTGGGGCCATTATGAATGATGTTGCTAAGAATGGCTGTGCGTGTCTTTTTGTGCATATACGTTTTCATTTGGAAGGTCGATTTCTAGGAGTAGAACAGCTGGGTCACATGGCAGCTTCCTGTTTGAATTTTTTTTTTTTTTTTTTTTTAAGAACCTGCCAAACTGGCTGCACCATTTTCTATCTCCCAGCAGGTTCAGGAAGCGTTTGCAGTGATACTGGAAGGTGCTCATCATGTCTGTAAAGGGAAGGAAGGTCAAGTGTACAACGCTACCCATGTGAACACGGCTACCCATGTGAACACGGTCTCAAATGGGCGAATAACAGAACACTCCACGAAGAAAATCAAGTGGGGGAAATCCACCTCCAGCAAGGCCTTAGTAGAGGAAGGAATTTGTGGTCTTCTTCCTTCAGCTCTTCTGTCTTCTAGCTCCAAACTGGGCCTGCCCTCTGAGTAGTGCCTCTCACCGACCCCATACAGCCCTTTTCAGGGAGATGCCCTACCTCCTCCCCAGCTGGCAGAGCAACCATTGAGCAAGAGTTTTCCATGGCTTTGTGGACCTTCGAAAGTAGCCACCTTTAGGCTGGCTCCGTGGCCTGGTGGGGGAAGCAGCTGCATTCCATATGGCTAACTGTGCAGTTTGAGTCCAAGACCTGGTGGCTTGAGAAACACATGGGGTGTTTTTTTGTTTTTGTTTTGTTTTGTTTTGTTTTTTAGAGGTTTTTGCTATAGGGTGCATGCGCTCGCCAGACAGAGAGAGAGAGACAGAGAGACAGAAAGCAAGAAATCAGCCCCCAGGGGGGATGGCCACACTGCAATCCCTTCTCCTCCATTCTCCTCTCGGGATCTTGGGCATGCACGCACATGTGCCTGGTGTGAATTTTAAACCACCAGGACCGGGACACGAACCGTGGTCAACTACATGGGAGTCCAGTGACATAGCCATTACACTAACTGCTGGCCCCCATCGGGTGTGTTTATGTGTGTGTGTGTCCAAAATCCGAAGGGGGGAAAGATGGAAGAGAAGGGATTGCAGCATGACCATTCTCCATGAGTGGTGCTTCCTCCTCTCCCTCTCTCTCTGATTCTGTCTCTGTCTCTCTCTCTGGCGAGCACATATGTCCTCTAGTGAAAACAAAAGAAAGAGAGAGAGGAAATAGCCACGTTCAGTGACTCGCCCATAAGAAGACGGCTTAGGCAGCTGCACGTCCTAAGAACCGGTGAGGTGTAAAGCTGGCCTGGCCGAACCGTCTCGCGACAGCCCATCAGGAACATCTTCGTCCAACTCTGCATGCAGCGGTGCCCCCTGAGTGGCCTGACATGAGCCACGGGAGTGTCCACACCCGAGAAACTGGCAGATGGTCGTGCATTGCTCAGTGACAGGGCTGTTCTGAGAAATGTGCCTTTCGCCCATTCCGCCGTTGTGCGAGCATCAGAGTGTACTCCCGTGAACCTGGACGAGACAGCCTGCCTCCCACCTCGCTGTGACAATCTACGGGAACACGGTCCTATCCGGGTCCATCGCTGACCCAAACGCCGCTGTGTGTGACTAAACCACAAATCAGACTTTTATTTGGGAAACGGATCCAGCACAGCACTGTGGCTGAGACCCCAGAACTCCTGGACGACCTTGCAAGGACAAAAATCTCGAGATCCAAAAACCCGAGGAGGGACGTCAGCTCTGATGAGGTCACTGCCCCATGAGGGAACCCAGAATCATGTTCAAGGATCAACAGCTGAGCTCTAGCTGAAGAAAGGCCCCCACGGTGTAGACTGTCTGGCATGCAGAGAACGGGCATGAGGCCGGGTCTCTGGGGAGAGGAGTTGGGGAAAAAGGGAGCAAAGGACGAACTCCCCGACGTCCCCTTGGGAGACACTGGAGAGGCCCCCGAGTGACTCACAAACTCCACGCCTGTGAGCAAAGCCTGGGTTATGAATAGACCTGACGTGAGACGGCTGCCCTGGCCGCTGCCTCCCCACCCCATCCGGGGCCAGGTCAGCGGCTTATTCCCAAGGCTCACTCTTAGTGTCAGGGCTCCGGGGGAATCCTGGCTGGCAGTGTGGGCTGTCCTCAGCCCTGGCCTGCCCAGAGAGCCTTACTTAGCACATGGGGGCAATGAGAGGGAGCTAGTGTGAGACCTTGCTCCCTCCGTGTGTCCTGCCCCCTCGAAGGCTCTAGGCCAGCCCCACTGACCCAGGGCCAGGAGCCAATCATGCAGGAGAGGCTTTGTCAAGCCTTAATTTAAGCAAGTGTTCTTATCACCATGCTCCCTTCCAGGCCTGAAACCAACACCTGCCTCCTCAGCTGCTGTTTTAAGCCCATGAGGAGGCCCTGGACACTCCAAGTTCATGGTGGAAAGTCTCAGGTCTCCCTTTAGAGGGGAGGGAGAATGGTGAAAGAAAAGGCAACTCCCAAAGCCTGGGATGGCTTGAAATCATTTTCCATGTACAGAGATTTCCCCTTCTCTCCCAATGCCCAGTCCCAGCAGCCACTCTCCAGCAGCTTCACCTGTCTCATGGCATACATGTCCACGTCTCACAGGGGCCGGCCTGCCCACCAGCTCTGCACTCCGGTCCCCCACACCAGGCACACAGACTTCCTGGATCCACCCTTAGCACATCTCACCACAGCCCCTCACATACACGGCTCCGTCTGCTTCTCCTTCTGCATGGTGCATACCTCCACCTCCTTCAAGTCTGCTCAGAGCCATCCTCTCAGTGAGATTGCCTTCAGCCCCTATTTAAATTGCAGTAGATCCCCGCATCCTATCCTTTCTATGCTCCAGAACACGGCCCCTACGAGGGGCCACTCACTTCTATAGCCCCAGAGCCTAGAACAGTACCTGACCCGTACTTAGCTTTCAGTAAATACGTGTCAATGAATGACTGAGTCAATGAGTGAGTGAATGAATGAATGGGAGTGGGATGAGAAAAGAAAGCAGGAAGCCCGTGGCATCCTCCTCCTGTGCTGTCTATGTCCACCCTCATGATGGGGCAGTTGTTTCCGTGGCTTGAGCTTATGTCATGTGGGACCCCAGGAAGTTCTCTGAGCCCCAGTTTTTATAGCTATAAAATGGGAGGACAGCTGCATATTAAGAAGGTACTTGATCACTTGAGTGCACCATTAAAGCTGGCCTGGAGACCCCAGCCCAGAAGGTGATTCACCAACATTTAGGGAGACCCAATCATGTGCCAAGCACTGAGATGAATCCTTTTACCTAAACTGCCCCCTGAACCCTGTCACTTCTACTGGACCTGGAACTTAGTAATACTAAGATTTGTTATCAGCACAGCTGCAGAGGTCCATCAGTAGCACGAAACTGTGATGCTGGAAGCCACAGGGAAGATCAGGGTTGGGTTCCCAGGTTGACTTACACACTTGTACAGGCTGGATGCATGTCCCAGGGTACCTTTCTCCCTCTCTCTCTCTCTTTCTCTCTCTCTCTCTCTCTCTCACACACACACACACACACACACACACACAAACACACAAAGTCTCTAAATAAATAAATAAACATTTTTAAATGATCACATTCCATTCCTACAACAGCACTACAAGATGGACATCACTCCCATAGGGCAGACAGCGACTCAGAGAAATAGTCATTTGTCCGAGGCTGCCCAGTAAGAAGAGTTATCCAGGGTCACCCACGTGTGTCCAACTCCTCCCACACACACTCAGCTCCCCATCATAGCTTCATGTCGGTGATGACGCCCCCATGGTTTGGTTTGTCCATGTGTTTAGTCTCCAGCTAGCCCACACATCCCTGTAGGGGCAGGACTGGGTGTGCAGGGGACACTGACATTTACTTAGCATCTTAGCACTGAGCATGGCATCAGTGAGGGATCAGAGAAGTGAACAAATGCACCCAAGATCACACAGAAATGGGTAGGGATGGCCCAGCTCCCTAAATCTCCGTTCCTTTTGCACGATTTTGAGATCTCTTCCCTTCCTCCCTTGAAGAGAAGGATGCAACAACAGCAAGTGCCATTGAGAAATTGACAACAGCTTCGCTAAGATCCCTGCATGGCTCTGGGCTGAGAACTTACTGAGTCATTTCTCGTTCTGACACCTCTATGAAGGGGATTCTGAGCATGACTCCATCTCGGGACTCTCAGACAGGGGAAGGGAAGTGCTCTGCACCCAGCAGGAGGTGGTGGAGCTGGCTGCTGGACTCACCAGTCTGACTTCAGAGGCTGAGCTCACGGTCCCTCTAGCCCACCAGCCTCCAGCATCGCCCCTTAGTGAGCCTGGCACATGGCAGCTGTGCAGTAAAGGCTTTGTTACTTTCTTCTGCTTGGTTCTTACGCCCACCATCTCACCTGTGCCTGTTGGGCCATCTCCTCCATGACACTAGCCCTGGGGGTGCCAGCCCAATCCCCCTCTAGGACTCTGACAGCCTCCTACCTCCTCCACCCAAATACCCTATCACCCTGCCCTTAGATTCATGGCCACATGGCTTGGGTCACTGTTTGGTCCTTGAGCATTTTGATCTTCATTTTGAATTCTGGGGCCAGCCAGGTGGTATGGTGGTTAAGGCAGGTGGATCCCACGTGGCTGACTGCGTGGTTTAAATCCTGGACTTGGCAGCTTGAAAAACACTTCAGGTACATGTGAATATATACCCAAAATCCCAAAAGGAGAATGGAGAAGAGATTATGATGTGGTCACCACCTGCCCTCCCCCACCATCAGGAAGTGCTTTCTCACTTTACCCACTCTCTTGTTCTCTCTCTCTCTCTCTCTCTCTCTCTCTCTCTCTCTCTCTGTCTCTTTCTGGTGAGTGCACATGTCCTATAGCAAAAAATATAAATAAATAAAATAATTCTGTTCAGCCCACATTTGGTTTGTCTGTTTAAGTGTTTAGTCCTCCAGCTAGCCCACAGATCCCTAGGAGAGTTGGCTACAGTGAAACCAGCACAGGGCTAAAACGCTCAATGGAGATCAGCAGGCTGCCTGCACTTGGTCTCACCAGGCATGCAGGGGAAAAAGGATGCTGGGAGAACCGAAGACACCACCTTAGCCACTGAGCTCGATGTCTCCTGTTTGCACCTTCCGACACATCCTCCACCTCTTCTCCCTTGTCTATACCTGCAGATGCTGACTCATACGGGCTCAACCAATGGGGTCCCTTGCTTTCCAACTTCAAGGTGGATTCAGCTAATGGGGATCAGTGCTAAGCAGCCCTGGATTGGTGGCCTCCTCTCCCAAAGGCTCCTCCTCTCCACCCTCTCCTGTTCTGACAGCAGCTCCTTCCGTTACTTCAGACTCAGAAGGAACAGCTCCCACTGTTACTAGCCACAGAGTCCTGCACCATTCTTTAAGGGAGGAGTCAACATTTTTTGCTCTTGTCTGTAAAGGGCTAGACAGTAAACCTTTTGAATGCTGAAGGCTGTGGTTTCTCTGTTGTCTTGCAACTCCAAAGTACCCGTACATGGCAGAGAAATGAGTGGGCATATCTCAATGCATTTTTTAAGTGCAGCTTGTTCTGCTATAAAAGAGAAAGAAAATGGGAGAGAGAGAGAAAGAGAGAAAGAAAGAAAGAGAGAGAGAGAGAGAGGATCCCAACAGGATGCTCATGCCACAATCCACCCCAGATTCAGCCAGCCGGAATCATGGTCACATACAAATCCTCAGCACCTATCAGAGAACCGGGGATGCAAACTCGGGACCTTCCCATGTGGGTGCAGCATTGCAGAGCATCATGTCATGGATTGCACCAATGCAACTTTATTTTGGCTGCTGGGCCATCATCTGCTGACCCCGGCTTTGAGGGTTACACTGCATCCTGTCCTCACTTGGGTACATAGTCCTTTCCCTCTAATGACCCTCTGGAGGGAGACGTCTGTGCCCTGCTGGAGCCCTGTCTACACAGCTGCCTTGTTCCTTGGAGAAAAGCTGCCAGGATGAGGATTGGATGACAGGAATGAGCTCAAGCATCCAAGGGCCAGGCTAGCCTGCTCTGTGTCCCAGGGCTGACCATCAGGGACTGTGTCCTCTCTGTCCCCACTCACTCTCTGGCTCCCCTTGAGTCTGACCAGTGGAAGGCTATGATGGAAGACTTGCATGTGGGAGGGACTAGAAGTCGGGGTTTTTATTCCCCACTGCATCCTGCTCTGCTCCCTCCATATCTGGCCCTGCCTTTGGCCACCACCTGGTGGAGCAGTCCCTCTTCAATGCCTCCAGTTGTCACTTCTTCCTCCTTTCTTGCTTCAGCAGGCCCAGGAATAGAAAGGACGTCCCACCACTGCTAGTCTCAAAGTGCTTCGACATGTTTTGTTGGTTCCCCTAACTCTGTGCACCTCTCTTGGGAGCGGTCCTTCACTAAAAAGACTCTCCCAAATGCCACTTGGGTGTGGTGTTTTCTAACAGGGAGCAAGTAAGTTTCAACTCACACATGACCCCCGATAGATAGGGAGTGGCTGCCTGGAGTGTTACATGGGAAGGACTCTGAGTCTTTACCTGGGCTCAGTATTAATTATTCAGAGATTGATTATTGATGTCTGTACTTGGCATGGAAGGAGGGAATGAAGCATAAGTGTTATCTATTTGTCATCCATATGCTAAATGGACAAAAGTGAGTCTCATGATTTAGACATGGTCCAGCCTTGCTCGCTCAGGCCTTGAGTTTGGTGGCTTAAGAACCAGGCAGTAATAAAAAGGAACTTTGCCCGGATGCCCTTCCCTAATCAGGGGAAGGACCTTCGATTAGCTGAGGATTCCAGCCACACTCACATAACCCATCACCCTAAAATATGAAAAAAGGGGTGGGAGGATGAGCAAGAAACAGAGCGGGAAGGTTGATGGAAGGCAAGAGAGATACTAAAGAAGGAAGGAGGAAGAGAAGAAGGAAAGAAGGAGAAAAGCAGATGAGGCAATGGGGTGAAGGATGAAGAAAAGAGGGATGGCAGGGGTGGAGGCAAACTGGGGTACCCCAATACCATTAGAGAACCGTGAGCATTTACATAATAATAGAGCCCCAGAGTCCACCCCCTTCACAAGGAATTTCCTGGGTGGAGTCAGTAGTTTCCTCCTGGTTATTCCCATCAGTGGGGAATTTACAAGTAAGACATTTTGGGGTCTGCTCTAATTGCTCTTCTTCAGAACCAGAGCAACAAAAGGCTCTCAGAGGCCATAAAGCCCACCTTCTCCTATCCTGGCATCCATGGACTAAGGGGAGCACGTAACTTTCTTAGGTCCCACAGCACTCCATGGTGGCAGAACCAGGGTCCATGTACCCCAGAGCCCAGGGTCTGACACTTTTTTCTCCTACCCAGAGAGCTATCTGGCCCTGCTCTGCTCTCTGGAGCAATAGAGAACCAGGCTCACCCCGTTTTCGTATGATGCCTATGAGGTCCACTTTCCTATTTTCTCATCTGGAGCCTTCATCCAAGTCTCAGCAGACACAATTTCCAGATCCTTCAGAACAAAGGTCACTGTCCCCTGGGTGTTGGCACTCTGCAGAAAAAGTGGACATCTCACTCTGCAGAAAAAGCTGACCAGGCAAACACAGAGGACTTCCTGCCTTTCAGTGGGCTGACCTCAGTCTCAGAAGTCTCAGACCTAAGTTTGGGCCCAACTCTGCCTGTTGTCAAACTTCTTGGGGCTGCAACGCCCCCATCTGTCGAATGGGGGCACTGGTCTTTCTTGCCTTCTTTGTGAGATGGTTTAAGTACTGGACACTCCTTATGCCTGGGAGTCATTGCTGACTTTATTGTGATGTCCTTTTGCAACAACCTTGTCCCCTGTTAACTCAGTAACTGACAACCCAGTCCCTCTCTTCTCCCTTTTTTCCCGGCCTCCATCCACAAATCATGCAGTGGGTGTTCCTTAGAGAAATTAGTAGAGAGCACATGGGCTGTCACTTCTGCATGTCTGGCGTTGCTCTGCTGCCTTAGGTTGACCACATACCCCTAGCCTCATAAACAGATGTTACGCTGGACCTCACAGATCGGTCTCAGGGCCAATAACATTTCTCTTGCCGCCAGCATCATTTGATCTGTAGCTGGGGAGTGTTTTGTTTGTTTGTCCTGCCAGAATTTGGGGCATACATGTACACATGTCCGGCAAGTTTTTCAAGTCACCAGGACTAGGATTTGAACTGCAGTCATTTATGTGGGAAGCACTCCCTATGCACAGCTCTTAAGGGCTGCACCATGAGGCTGGCCTTGAAGTGTTATTTTGAGAAAGATCTTGAGCTATGTCTAGAGTCAACAGAAAGTGTGCTGCAGTTGACTAGTAATGTCTGTCATGAGCACAGACATGTTTAGGGGAGATGCCTGTGACAACTGTTTGCCATTATCATTCTGACATTTCTCTGCCATAATGAAGTAAGAAGTTCATCAGACTTTTGCTAGACATCTCCCCTGCCTGGTTTTAGGGAATCACAGTCTCCATCAAAGGGCTAATTTTCTATCCCTACAGTGCTGTCAAATTCAATAGCCACTAGCTGCATGTGGCTAGATAAATTTAGATTAATCTAAATTAAATTTAAAAATCAGCTTCTCAATTATATGAGTCACATTTTCAAGTGCTCAAGAGCCACGTGTGACTGGTGACCCCCACATTCAACAGCACATATACAAGTTTCTATAATTACATGAAATTGTACCAGATACAACTTGTCTGGACCAGTGGCCCTCACCAAGTGGTGACTGTACCCACCAGTGAATGTCTGACCATGCTGGAGACATTTCCGATTATCACAACTGGAGAGGAAAAGCTGCTGGCAGCCGGAGGGTCAGGGTCCGAGATGCTGTTAAATATTCTACAATGTACACAGCAGACCCCTAGCAACAAAGAATTATCAAAACATGTCAAGGTTGGGCCAGCCCCATAGCAAAATGCTTACAAGAGCTAGATCCCACATGGCCGACTACAGGTTGAGTTCCAGCTCCTGTGGCTTGAAAAAATACACCACGTGTATATGCATGCATGCCCCAAATCTTAAACAGGATGAAGATGTGCAGGGAAGGGATCCTGGCTTGACCATGCCACATTGGGGGATGCTTCCTCCATCTCTCTATCTCTGTCTCTCTCTGTTTCTTTGTCCGGAAAGTATACATGCCCTCTGGAAAATTAAAGTAAATAAGTCCGAATTGACACTGATCTATTGGGTTATCAGAAGATTCATGATGCATTTTTGCATAGAAAAATACATCATGACTTTTCCAACAACCCAATGGAACCCTGGTCCAGAAGAATCTTGGTAATCAAGGACGATCCATGAAAGAAAGAGGGTGAATCATCCTTGCTTTGAACAATCAATAGATGTGAGATAGAAATAACTGAGCCACCACCACTGACGGCAAGACAAGAAGAAAAGCCAGTCACTAAAACTCTCTATTCTCGGTTCCCTTCTCTGCAAAACTGTATCACCGCCTCCTCCTCAATAATCAGTGGATTCAATGAAGCCATGAGTCTAAACGGGCTTTGTGATCTGTCTCTGTGAGACGGTGTTGCACAATTCATGATCTTCACCCAGGCTGTTTACTAGATTAGACTAAATGTTCTAGTCACCAGCAGACACACTGATACCTGTTTCCTTTCACTCTGGGTGATCTTGGGTCACTTAAATCACTAGATCTCACTTCCTGGTCTGTAGAATGGGGCTAATAACTCATACCCAAAGCTCACGGGAATATTAAGTGTAAATGAGACATTTAATCTCATTGAGCAACCGTATCTCCCTCACCTCCACAGCTAATGCAGCTGCTCTCTATGAAATTGAAACTCAAGCCCCAGCTGGTAGTCAAAAAACAGCTGAAAATGCACTCAGTCTTTTGTGGGCGGAGATCAATTCCCCTGGCACCCCAAGCCCTGAAATTCCTGCTCCCTGAGTAGGGGCTGTGTATTCCACCAGCTCACTTTGCCTGTCCTTGAGGATCTGTGCTTTGTGGCTAGAAACTATAGCTCTGAAAAATAATCAGGGACCAGGGAGAAGCTCAGTGAGAGTGACAACATAAGGGAGACTACGGGGCAAGGGAGTTCTGCTTCAGGGTGCAGGAGGGGGTGATTCGGATGAATTAATGGTGTCTCTGGATCCTTCAAACCAATGGTGAGGTGCGGGAGGTCAGATAGTAGTGCGGGAACGTGACGCTTTGGGAAGCTGACCCACATAGGAAGGCTCCCAGTTCAGGCAGAGACCTCCCTGAGTATACCAGCAAATGTGTGCCCACGACCGGGGTCAGACTAAGGCTGGGGGTGGATCACGGCATCAGAACTCTGTTGGAGGTTGTTCTCACTTTTTCTCTCTTTCTCTCTCTCTCTTCATAGAAAAAAATCCTTTGTATTTAAGAGTTTTGTTTTTGTTTTTGTTTTTTGTTCATTTTTGTTTTGCTTTGTTTTGCTATAGGGCACATGCACTCACTTGCCAGAAAGACAGAGAGAGACTGACAGACAGAAAGCAAGAAATCACCCCCCAGCGGGGATGGCCACACCACAATCCTTTCTCCTCCATTCTCTTCTTGGGATCTTGGGCACACACACACACATGCCCAGTGTGAGTTTAAGCCACCAGGGCTGGGACTCAAACCACAGTTGACTACATGGGAGTCCAGCAACATAGCCATTACGCCAACTGCTGGTCCCGGAAAAAATAATTTAAAAAAAAGAGAGAGACAGAGAGACATCTGCTGTGATGTCTTCTTTGTGCAATTAATTCCATTTTTGTTGCCTCCAATCAAACTATAGCTAGACTGGATCCTTTCCTTTAAGCTTGGAGGACGAGGATGGAGAAGGTCTTGGAGTGGGGGGATGGAGAGGACTGGGTTATTCTCACAGGGGGGAATCCCAGGATGCTCCCTGAAAGCCAGCCTGGAAGGCAGGGGCTGCCCTAAGCCCAACGCAGTCACTGCAGAGCTGTGTGACTTCAAGCAAGTTGCTTCTCCTCTCTGGGGAAACAGATAGGGTTGAGTTTGGCAGCACTGCAGGGGCCCTCTACTGGTCTCAAACTCGTTTTTTTTTTACATGTTTTTATTCCACTTAGTTTAAATATTAAAGATACACCATACACCAAGGCAACTAACCATCTGCTTAAAGTGGACCATTCATTCAGATAGTCGTTTTTCATCTACCGAGGACTAGACGAACCAGAACCCAAAGGAGAGCATGGTGGCCTCCTAGACACACAGCCGGAATTCCTTCCGAGCAGCTTGAGGTGGTCCCTGTAGCTCTAAACCTGTGCTCTCATCTCAAAATGCCACAGAGGGCCAGAAGCTAGCATGGTGGAAAGACGATGAGCATTGGATCCACATGGGAAGGTCCTGGGTTCGCATCCCAGGGCCTCCCTCCACAGGTCAGGCATGTCCAGCCAGGCCCGATCTGGGCTAGCTGGGGTCGGGGGTGGATTGTGTTGTGCAGACTCTGTTGAGGGTGCCTTTCTCACTATGTCTCTGTGAGTTTTCTCTCTGTCTCTGTGTGTGTGTCTCTCTCAGAAGAAATAAGTAAATAAACATTTAAAATGATGCCATAGAAGGGCCAGATCTTTTGTAAACATGACTAAATATTACCTTTGCAGAAGTCAGACCTTAATAAAGCACCATGAATGTCCTCCACGCTGTGTGATGATGCCATGGGTTTTGACAAGATGGGCGCTGAGCAGCGGCCCTCTGGGGGTTCATTAGCTACAAGCAGACAAAGGCTGTTCTCCAATTTGGGGGTGGGGGGGCCAGAGCCACCTGTGAGGCTTCGGATGTGCAGCCTCTATGGCACAGTTGGCAGGCAGCATGCTGGCCTGCAGAGCTGGAAGCCACCTGCCGGCCTTGGTTGGAGTCCCCAGGCCAATCGACCTGAAAACACACCAGATGTGTGCATGCACGCCCAGGATCCCAGAGGCTAGAGAACTGGGGGAAGGGGACTGTGGTATGACCAGACCCTGTGGAAGGTTTTTTTCTCTCTCTCTCGCTCTTTCTCATACACATGCACACACTCTACCATGAAAAGAAAAAGTAAATTAAAAACAGGAAAACATAGGGCCGACCCCACAGCCTAGTGGTTAAGGGAGCTGGATCCATATACCCAACCACAGTTTGAATCCCAGCCCTGGTGGCTTGAAAAACACACTAGGCATGTGTGCCCAAAGTCCTGACAGGAAAAATAGAGAAGAAAGGATTTTGGCATGCCCATGCCTCACTGGGGGAGGGAGTATGCTTACCCCTGCTCTTTTCTCCTCTCTCTCTCTCTCAAGTGCCCTCTGGCAATAAGAAAGAAAAGAAAAGAAAAGAAAAGAAAAGAAAAGAAAAGAAAAGAAAAGAAAAGAAAAGAAAAGAAAAGAAAAGAAAAGAAAAGAAAAGAAAAGAAAAGAAAAGAAAAGAAAAGAAAAGAAAAGAAAAGAAAAGAAAAGAAAAGAAAAGAAAAGAAAAGAAAAGAAAAGAAAAGAAAAGAAAAGAAAAGAAAGCAAGCAGGCAGTAGATTCATGGGCCCTTGGCCTAAGACTGTTCAGTAAGTCTCAGTTAAACCCAGGAACCTACATTTTAAAGTCTCCCTCCCACCCCTCAGATGAGTCTGATGAGTAACCCACGCTTGGAGTAACCAACACTTAGAAAACCACCTCCCTGGAAGTAGACTCCTCAAGAGAACTCACAATGGTCTCACCCAACCAACCTGAGGGGTCAGGTTCTAGAAGAAGAAACTAAGCTTGCCTAGGGAAGGGACTTGTCCAGGGTTATGGTCGGCAGATCTAAGTAGCAAACCAGGCTACTCAAGGCGACCGGCCTGTGTGCGGGTGACATCAGACCTCTGCTGATGGGTGACAGGCAGCCCCTCAAGAAACCAGGAGACCAGAGCCCCTCCTCTCCTCCTCTCTGTCCTGTCCCCTGACCCTTTATTTGTCTCTTCCTCCACCATGCTCCTCCTCCTCTCCTTCCTCTTCCTCCTTCCTCCTGTTCCTCTTTTCCTTTTCCACTTCTTCCTCTTCTCATTCTCCTTCTCTCTGTCTTGCTCTCTCTTCCCCACCCCTACGATTGTTTTCTAGAACACATCCATAGCTCAATCCCACACAGACCCCTCCTGTCTGCTCCCTGAGGACCCCTGGGACACAACACCCAGACACAGTGACACTACCCCAGGGAGTCACCCTCCTGTTGGATGCTAGAAGCCTGAGCCGGACCCTCAGTGGCACTTAGCCAGACAGACATCACCCTGGACAGCCACAGAGTGAAAACAACAGCAGGGTTAGCAGGGTTTCCCAGGCCCTGCAAGATGGAAGGCCAGGCCCAGCACAGGGGAGCTTGGCGGGCTGAGCTCCGCTGACTGGGACGTGACCGGGAACCGATCCGATCAGTCTGTTCCTCCCGGCCTCCTGGGTGAGAAAGTGCAGGGAGGTAGCAGTCCCGAGGCCCACAGTGGACCAGGCCGCCCCCCCACCCCCAAGCTCCACCAAGGAAGCACAGCCCCCTCCCTGCCCCCACCGCCGGCCATGAAGCAGCTGGATCTTCTCATTCAGAGAAGTGCCTGGCGGGTGTGCCAATAAAATACCTCCTTTCCAAGCGCAAGTAAGCGCCGCATGAAATTGAAGCCTTCGGCCCAGACCCTGGCCTTCACCCCATCACACACACACAGAGCTTAACCTAGAATAGCATTTTTTTTTTTTCATTACAATTAAGGCTTATTGTACTCAACAGGGTTGGAAACCTGGAAGTGGGTGGGGGGTGCATAACTGAAAACCAGTTAAGCAGGAATCACTGGGGGTGGAGGAAAAATACAGACCCTGCTGTCTGGCGGCCACGATTCCACAGTGGAGGTGAACTCATGACTCTAAAAATATATGTGATTTTTTTTTTCTTAACAAATCGCTGAGTCCTGCCGAGGATAGTTTTTAAGGGTGTGCCTTATCGCAGCATTTCGTCCTGAAATCCTTGTTCTCTAATGAGCGGCTTGGAGAACCAGCAAAGGGAGAAGGCCTCAGAAACTCTCAACACTAGAAAGGCCTAAAATAGCCAGAAAGCCCAGAGGCTGCCACTGCGGCCCCCAGAATCGCATTCCGGAAAATGGAAACTTGCCTATGAGCGCGAAAGGTGCCCATCGCCAAACCCAGCCCACCGGTACCTTTTCCAAAAGAGGCCACGGGTCACGGGAAACACAGCTCTCCTGGTCCTCTCCAGGTAGCCCTGTAGGGACCCCACCGAGCCGGGGGAAACCGGGGCCGAGGAGAAATGTCAGCACACCCCTCCCCTCACACACATCCCCTGCCCTGCCGCCCCTCCCCGCGGCCCTCCCCCCGCCCTCCTTCGGAGCCAATGTGAGCACAGCAGCTGAGTCGACAAGTCATTTCTAAAATTAGCCCCTGAGCTCCAGGTCTGGCCAGGAGTCGCAGCCTGGGGTGGCCGTTGACCAGGCGGCAGAGAGCATGGACATATTTGGTGGCATGGAGCAGGGGAGGGGACAGCTCCGGACATAAGCACATTCTCAACCGTCATCCCTGTCCCGGGACAGGCGACAGGGCCACAGTGCTGTCTCTGCCCACACAGAAAACTGAAGGCCTCAGGACCTGAGTGGAGAAGAGAGCTGGCTGGCCTGCAGAGTGCCTGGTTCTCCAGGCAGACCCTGGGAGGAAAGAACCAGAACCAACACAGGAGCCTCTTAGCAAACAATCACTGCGTGGAAACGGGCCTGCTTCACAGGTAGCAGTGACCGGGGGCCAGGCAGCAGTGACCGGCGGCAGGTACCAGCGGAGGGCTTTCGTGGACGCATTTCCTATTCGCAACAATCCTATGAGATAGTGTTCTCCCAATCCGTTTCACAAATGGGGAAACTGAGGCACAAGCGGGCTAACCAATTTGCTCCAGGCAGGGGAGAGCCAGAATTCAAACTCAGGTAGTGCTGGCCCCAGAGGTCATGCTTCCTGCTCCCCCTCCAGTTTATTACTTCCATGAAAGAGAAAGAAAGGAGAGAGAGAGAACAGTGACCCCTAGCAGGGTCCTCCTGCCACAATCTGTCCTCGGTCTCAGCCGGTCCAGTTGCATTACTGCTGCAACCCTTCTGGCCCTGCACCTTCTGAAACACAGCGCCAGAACGGGCGCTAGGAAAGCCGCAAAGTAGGGACTTCGATACCTTAAGTAAATTGTACAGGTCCACAAAGCTGAAGAGGGGTGGAATCAGGGCTCAAATCCAGATCTCTCTGATTCCAAAGACAGTGATCATTTGAATATGACATGCGGTTTCCTGGAGGAATCATTTCAGCCATGGCTACATGCTGTTGCCCTTCCTGCTCTGTGAGTAATTGAGCAGTTTTTCCCCAAGGTACACGCTTCCTTCTGGGTCTGGGCTTTAGCATGCGGTCAGAAGGAAGTCCACTGAGACACTAAGTACCTGGTGTGGAAATGGCAGTCTATACAATAAACATGAGCTTAAGGCGTGTTCCCCAGGGAACCCAGGTGAGAATGACATGCAACGTCTTATGCTACTCCACGTAAAGGGGTCGGAGATCCCAGTAAGCTCTTGCTCTGCATGGTACTAGATCATCTCACACTGAAATAAGAACTCACCTCGAGCCAGGTCCGGAAGCATGGTTTCCTGGGACTTTCTGTCCTGGATACCTTTTTCTGGCTTGTGTTCTTCAATAGTTGAGCTGATAAGCAGAAATGATTTTCTGGATCCAGGGCTGAGGACTCTCTGACAGCTGTGACCTGGGGCAACGGGTGTGTTGACTTGAAGGGACCTCTTTGTCCTGAGGAAATCAACATGACACAACTTTGCTTTATGTTCCTGGGACCTGTGGCAGGTGGATTTTTGCCCACCAAGGCCACTGTATTACTTTGACCATGCTGTGATTCAGGGAAGCCCTTGTAAGCAAGATCACCCCACTGAGCAGTTATTGTTCAGTCTTCAGGTATCATTCCTTAGGTAGGAAAAAAGGGATAGGAAACTGAAGATGTTCTGGGCTGGCCCTGTAGCACAGTGGTTAAGTGCTATGCATTGGAAGCCAGATCCCACATGGCTGACCGTGGTTCAAATCCCATCACCAGAAACTTGAATACAGTACCAGGCACAAAGCCTAATGAGAACGAGAAATGGAGCAAAAAGGATCATGGTGTGATCATGCCCCATTAGGGAGTGCTCGCTCTTGCTCTCTCTCTCTCTCTCTCTCTCTTTCTCCTTCCCTCTCTCTGGTGAGTACATGTGCCCTATGGCAACTAGAAAAACAAGGTTGTTTTAAAAAAATGACCATGTTCTTACTAAGGCACCCAGGAAACTGGCCACTCGTTGCCCATCTAACATCATGTCACCAAGAGTAGATCGAGTGCTATTCTGCGGGGTGGCTGGAAGTCCAAGTGGCCTTAGGTCTTCTCAGCCAAAGACTAGGGGAATCATCATACACACCTGTCATGGGGTTCTTTCCCCTAGAGTCTTGGTCTCTTCATCCAATGAGTTCTAGGAGCACAAAATGGCCAAAGTGTTGTGACATTGTATTTGAGCTACTGACTGCAGTCTTCTGATCTTCCTTCCTCTTTTTCATGGTATAAACTGAGTGGACCTTGTTGGTAAGCCTGTCTATTCTGCCCTTCAGGATGCTGTATTCTATTAGTCATCTCCATCTTTCCTGCAAGTTCTCCCGGACCTTGCACTCACCAGGATGGTTCCTGGCTTCTGACAGCAACAGGCTGTCACCTGGCCACTATTTGAAGGTCCTGCCATCCCCATTGTTATCATATGTGTATGTGCAGATGTGTGTGCACACACACCTATGTGTATGTGCAAACTGCCCATCATCATCCCTGCATCCACTGGCACTGCCAAGACTGTGGGCAGAGTCACCCCTGAGCTGAATGGGAAGCTCACTGGCCTAGCATTCACGCCCTTGACCCTACTAGGTCTGTGGATCTGATCTTCCCATCTAGGAAAAGAAAACATATGTCAACACATCGGCATCAGGATGGTGAAGCGGACATCAGAAGCAGCCTGGGCCGCAGGAAGGAGCAGGTCTCCTCCTGTAATGCTATCATCATCTCCTCTCATCCACTTTTAATGCAGGAGCTGGTGTGACCTCTGACTGCTGATTTTCCAACCTCATTTCCTGGCATGACAATTGATGTGACCACAGCAATCACATGGTAGACCTCCTGGTACATGCAGCCTCAATGGCGTTGGGGCCTAGCCACTAAACCTGGTACCAGCCTTCAGCCTCTGGGGAGTCCCTTCCCCTACTCCATCCTTTCTATACACCGAGATGCTCCCATCCTCTCAGCCAATGGCCTTAAATAGGGCAGTTTTGTCCCCCAGGCCACCTTTGGCAATGCCTGGAGACAGTTTGGATTGTTGAGAGTTAGAGAAGGATAGGAATACTACTGATATCTAGAGGTCAGTATGCTCTTAAAATATCCCCATAATGCACAGGGCAAGATGTTGACAAGCCAGGCACAGTGGCACACACTTGCTTTTTGGGAATTGAGTTTTCCCTTCCATTCTAATTTTTTTGTTTGTTTTTGTTTTTACTAATTTTATCATTTCTTATTTACATTTCATTGTCATACATCTTTTCTTTTTTAAAGAATTATCTGTTCAATTTTATTTATTATTATTTTAAGTTGACCAGAGAGACACACACAGGAATGGAGTGGGGGGGAGGATGCGAAAGCAAGTCACAAGGTCCAGGACTTGAACCACAGTCAGCCATTTGGGAAGCCAACTACTTAACCACCATACCACCTGCTGGCCCCCATTGTCATACATCTTTATGACATACAGTATGACTTTTCAAAGCATATCTGTTTATTTTTTTAAATTTTTTTTGCCATAGGGCATGTGTGCTCAGTGGACAGAGATGGAAAGACACACAAAGAGAGGGAAAGTGAGAAATCACTCCCAAGGGCATGACCACACAACAATCCCTTCTCCTCCCTTCTCCTCTCAGGATTTCAGGTATGCATGTGCACACACACCCGGAGTGTTTGTCAGGCTGATGGGTCCAGGACTGGGACTGCAGAGTCATCCACGTGGGATCCAGCACCTTAACCACCATGCCACCTGCTGGCCCCATTAAATGCTTATTCAATCTCTGATTGATTGTTAGACTCAATAGGAAGTTATTCACTATTTCTAAACTTTCAGTGATTGCTCTGGAATCTTCAACATGCAATTTAACTTACGAGTCTAAAATATACCCACATTTTACCCAGTTGACATTTTAAAAAGAATTATCAGGCAGCCTGACACAGGAGGAATATAAAGAGCTTCCTCATTTGGTAGTTATCAAACTGAAACTCACACTCATCATGGGTTCTCCCTGCCTTGCTGATGGTTGGTACAGAGGCTGAGCTTAAACCTTCAACTGTGAGATTTGCTGATGAACCTCAGAACTATCTCCAACTGCGATGCTTGGAGCAACTTCAAAAAGACAAGGAAGACTAAATAAATACCAGGTATTGCCATCTGTAACCTCTTCCCCCTGGGCCCACCCAACAATGAGCTTGAAAACCCATGATGTGAAAGGAGGAGCCACCCAGAAAGAGCAGAGAAAACCTCAAGAGTTAGACTAGCTGCCGAACAAGCCGGTGAGACCAACTGCACCTCTGCCAGGTGGAGGTGACACCTGTATCTCTTTCTCCCTGAAAAGGGAAGACCATTGAAAGCAGCAGCAGCAGAAGTTCCCATCTGCATCAAAAACTCAAGAGCAAAAGTAAACGTGAACCATGAGCATGTCTACACCACATATGGTTCAAGCTATGATTGGTGTAAATCTGTCCTTGAAAAGATATTTTAGTTCGCGGCTGGCAGGTGGCATAGTGTTAAGGCACTGGACTCCCACACGGCTAACGGTTCACGCCCTGGTCCTAGCAGCTTGAAACTCACACTGGTCATGTGTGCATGTGTGCCCAGGATCCTGAGGAGAGAATGGAGGAGAATGGAAGAGAAGGGTTGCAATGTGGTCATCACCCCAATGGTAATCTCTCCTCTCCTCTCCTCTCCTCTCCTCTCCTCTCCTCTCCTCTCCCTCTCTCTCTCTCTCTCCACAAGGAGTCTATGTTGCCCAGACTGGTCTTGAACTCTTGATCCTCCTGCCTCAGGCTCTTGAGCATCTGGGATTCCAATTACATGCCACTGTACCTGGTTCCCTTATATAGACTTAAAGCAGCATTTTCTTTACTCAGAAGCTGCACCTTGATTGACCCAATGGATACTTCTGAGAGCACTGGAAAGGACAGTACCACCATTCCCTCCTGCCTTCTCCAGGAGCACCTGGCTCTGTGAGGCCCCCCTACCCCCCCGTGCCTGTACCTATAGACAAAATGGAACTCTGCAGCCTGGCACAGTGAGTTATAGATCAAAATATACTGTTCAATATAATAAAAATTAAAAAGTGAATCTGCTTTGAATGAATATTGTGTATCAAACACTGTTCTGAATACTTCAGTGTGTCAACCTATTAAATCTTCAGAAAACCTATGAAAAATATGGGGTGAGCATTTTGCATCATCCCTTCTGCATAGATGGAGTGATACAGGAACTGCAAGATAAGAAACCTGCTCATAGTCACCCTCAGAGTAAGTTGGGGAGCCTGACTTACCTCCTAGACAAACTGACTCCATTTCCTCCCACCCCTACACCACCTCCAGGTAGTGATGTGGTTTGTAGGCCATCAAATCCAGACCATTTCTAGACCTAGAACAATCAATGAAGAACTGAGCATTTCATCCAGGTATTGTGATTTAAAAATTAAAATGTAATGCCACTGGACCCACATGAAAAAGGTTCCGGGTTCACATCCCAGGGCCTCCCTGTTCATGCTAGGTGCACACATGCCTGTGATCAGTGCTGGCTGAGGTTGGGGGTGGGTCACAGAGTGAAGATTCTACTGGGAGTGCCCTCCCCACTCCCTCTCTCTCTCTCTCATGGAAGAACTAAATAGATCAACTTTTTTGTAAAACAAAAGAGGAGATGAACACAATTTTCTGTAATGTAACATGGGAAGAACCATGGGTCAAGGAAGAGAGAGCTTTTCCCTTTTGCCCTCCAAGTACAGCCTCCATATAAGTCTTTTACACTTACCTTTGGTCAGAGACAGGATGTTTTGGGCTAATGTTCCTTCAAGATCCTCTAAGTCAACCATCTTAGAGATAAGAAAACAGAGGACCAAACGGGTTATGCAGACACGCTGATTGTGCTGAGAGTTAAATCCCCAATGCTTTCCCCTGTCCTTCCCAATTTCAAGGGAGTGACTTGATTTCTGCAGCTCTCAGGACCTCTTGGGGCCCAAGGGCAGCCTTTGTTTAGCCAGCACATCAACCCAGGCACTCCATTATTATGGCTGGCCCCTCCACCCGAACTGGCCACGTACCAGAACTGACTCTACTGTTAACTAGTGAGTCATCAGAAAAGTCATGACGTACTTTTCTATGCAAAAATACATCATGACTTTTCTGACAACCCGGTATTTAACTAAATGATTTTTAAAATCAAAAGCACAGGGAACCAGCAGTTAGCGTAATGGCTATGTCGCTGGATTCCCACATAGTCGACCGCGGTTCGTATCCCGGACCCGGTGGCTTAAAACTCAGGCCGAGCGCGTGTGCGTGCGTGCCCAAGATCCCGAGAGGAGAATGGAGGAGAAGGGATTGCGGCGTGACCATCCCCCCTGGGGGGTGATTTCTCGCTTTCTGTCTCTATGTCTCTCTCTGTCTGTCTGGCGAGCGCACGCACCCTACAGTGAAAATCTCTCAAAAAAAAAAAAAAAAAAAAAAAAGCACAAATATATTCCAGGGAAAGTCAATCGCTACGTGGACCAGCTGTGACTTCCTTCCTTCCTGAATTAGCAAGATACAGAGTGTTTTCTGTCTACTCAAGGATGGGATGAACCAGCCTGCCCTCAACCCGTGGACCCATCAGGCAGACAGTTCTTGCACAGGACTACCATGTCCCTGGATTTCTGGTTCACAGTGGCATGTACAACAGGGGCACTCAGCGTACCTTCTTAGAAGCAGGGACAGAGAGGGGGAGGTCTTTATATCTTCTTTAAGGAAACCCAAGTTCACTGGGGATGGTTGGGGAACATGGTATACCTTGAAGACAAAACAAACTGGGAATGAGACAGACCTACTAGGTTTCCTCATCACCTGGGCTTTGCAGACACCTTGCAAACATGTCTTAGAGTTGTTCTCCCGGACCCTGCAACTGTAAAGTCAGTTGTGCTCCAACAATCTATGAAGTCAGCAGAAATGTTTGATAACAGCCCCTTTTTATAAAACCAGCCTTGGTACAGATGTCCCCCACAATCAGGACTCTTTAAAATGAACCACCTCCTTATAGCGTAACAGCTTGGTAAAAAAAAAAAAAAAAAAAATACAGTTTTTAACTGGGGAAGAAAAAAACGGCACACCACAGTTACATATCTTTGTACAGATCCTTTTTATTGAGATTTATATAAGCAATTTACCAACACAGAAAACCAGCCGAGCTGTTCCAAAATAACTGTAAAAGATGGTGATACGAACCGACAGTAGCGTATCACAGGCCGGGTGGGTGACCACAGACGTAGAACAGCATCTCATGTAGGATACTATTTCAAACGTGCACTAGTAAGTGTACACTGAGAGGGGATTATAATTCTCCACTGGCACAAGAAAAATGAAGAGAAAACAAACGATAATTTTCTAGGTACAATATCCAGATTTACAATATCCAGTTTATTGGCTTCATCTTGTATGTCAACGCACAATAGAAAAGGGATTTATTTTGTAAAGGGTATGATAATCGCCAAGAATATAGTAAACATGTTATTATATTGATGGTTATGAAGCTATGGAAGCAGGCAGAGGAGAACGTTAAGTGAGGAGGAACCCTTTCTCATGGAGACAGGCCTTCATTCTATTTCACATCAATCCTTAAGGATCCATTGAAATATAAGAACTCCTACAAAGTTTTAACTATCCACGAGGGCATTTGCCTTTACAATCTCATTTTCCAAACTGTTTTTGGAATAGCGAAGGGGGGAAAAGGTCACAGTCGAATGTGTTTCTTCTAGAAGCCGTGTTTTTAAACACTCGCCATTTCTAAATGCAGTAGTTGATAAAGGAGGTACAATAATCAGGTCTGAAGGCAATGGCGAGACTTGACTGGGACAGGGGTGGTGGGGAGGATCTGGCATAGTCAGAGTAAGAAATGATGCACTTGCACTGGTCCCTGGAACCCTAGAGGATTACCATAGGGGATCTGTAGGGAAGGATGTTACCTGCCAGCTCACAGGGGCCCCTGGACAAGGCCGCGGCTTTGGAAACAAATCTGTCATGAAGAAATTACACGGAAATGTCTTACTGAAATTCTTTTGTGAAACGGCCAGTCTAGAATAGAGCATTCGGAGGACTTCTCAACAAGCAAGAGGCCTCTGAAGAGGTAGGTGAAAGCAGTATGTCACAGCGAGTTTGCTGTCGGATGGTACAAAAAAAAGTGCAGACGCCTCTCAGCACAGACCAGAAGATAAGCTATCATCGAACACAGTCCATGGCGGTGAAGAAGAGATGTTCACCCCACGTGAGTATACACAGTATTTCAATTTTATTGTATGAAGAAAACAGAAAGGACTGCCACCTCTTTAAATAACAAACTATACAAATCAAAAGGAACAGCCATGATATGGAATGTTTTCGATGAAAAACAAACCATGGATTCAATAAATAATATAAAATCCTTTTGCGCTAAAATAGAACTCTTTTATATATATATATATATATATAAATGTAGC
>NW_006159701.1:928078-947499 GCF_000334495.1 Tupaia belangeri chinensis | reverse complement strand
TATATATATATTTGTTTTTCTATGTAAAAATGCATCGTGACTTTTCCAACCACCCAATAGAAAAATACTCCTCCATTTCTTACCCTTACATCAAAGACATTTTTATGTTTAGGACAAAGCGAACAATGGAAGCATAGTTACCAGTTTCTCAGAGATTTTTTTTTTTTTTTTTTTGGAGAGGTTTTCGCTATAGGGCGCATGCGCTCCCCAGACAGACCGAGAGAGACATAGAGACAGAAAGCGAGAAATCACCCCCCCAGGGGGGATGGTCACGCTGCAATCCCTCCTCCTCCATTCTCCTCTCGGGATCTTAGGCACGCACACATATGTGCACGCCTATGCGCCCAGCGTGAGTTTTAAGCCACGAGACATAGCCGAGAACCGACAACCGTGGTCAACCGAGAACCGCGGTCAACTACGTGGGAGTCCAGAGACATAGCCATTCCGCTAACTGCTTGTTCCCTCTCAGACATGAGTTTTGAGATTGTTATACTGGAGAGTGAACGCTATTATAAGGATGCGAGTTAACTCTGAGATTTTTTTTCCCTCTGCTTTTGATGAAATGCATAATTTGTAAAACCATTTTTCTGTGACTTTTTCGGTAGGTTTGTAATAAAGGCAATTTAAACAGTAGAGTCCTGAATGTATCATCAACACCAACGCAGCCAGGTCAGGGACGTCGCCCCTCTGGGCCGACTGTGAGAGCCTGCGGGAACAGGCAGCACCGTTCTGCTGTAAAAGAACGGTCCTATGTTTCTGAGGACCAAGAAAAAACAAAGCCCGTGATGACTTGAGAGAAACCAAGGAGTATCATTTTAGAATTCAACTTACATTCACTCCATAGTAAATTCCTTTTAAAATGTGACTGATTATTTTTAAAGTCATATTAACATGAATTTAGATAATGAAGCCTCTCAAGTAAACTTTACATGGGAGGGAAAAGTCATGTGAGTTATTATTATTATTATTACTATTATTATTATTACTTTTAATTGCCAGAGGATATGTGTGCTAACCAGAGAGAAAGAGAAAAAGAGAAGGCACCCCCCAATGGAGTGTGCTCACACCGCAATCCCTTCTCCTCCATTTCTCCATCTTGAGATTTTTCCTTTTGAGATTTTTAGGCATACACACATACCCAGTGTGCTTCTTCAAGCCACCAGGACTGGTATTCAAACTGCTGTTGGCCATGTGGGATCCAGTTTTCCTTAACCACCAGGCTACAGGTCCGGCCCTTATGTGAGTTGTTTTCTTTTGGAGAGGTTTTTGCTATAGGGTGCGTGCACTCGCCAGAAAGACAGAGAGAGAGAGAGAGACAGAAAGTGAGAAATCACTCCCTCCAGGGAGCACGGCCACACCATAATCCCTTCTCCTCCATTCTCCTCTCGGGATCTTGGGCACACATGCATATGCACCCAGCATGAGTTTAAGCCACCGGGTCCGGGTCTCAAACCATGGTCAAGTACATAAGAGTCCAGCGACACAGCCACTATGCCAACTGCTGGTCCTGAGCTTCTGGGGACCTACATGAGATCTTTAGGAAGAAAATTTTCTGAAAATTTACAGTATTAAAGTTCACTGTAAAAATGGGCCTGGCACAAACAGCAAGGTGTGTCCTGTTATCCTGGGGGTGGGGGTGTGCACTAAAATCTCAGTGCTTTCTTAACAAGGTCCCAACTGGCCAAATGGGCTGCGAAGCACACTGGTGTTAGGAGGTGGCTGGCACAGCGGTCGCTCTGGGTCCAAATGGCATGCAGCAGTAACCAAACTTCCACAGGAAGTCCTGACAGAAAGCAAATGGCCTCTTCAAAGGTTCCGCAGCTCCATGTTCAAAAATAAAGTGACTGGGGACCAGCAGTTAGCGTAATGGCTATGTCGCTGGACTCCCACATAGTCAACCGCGGTTCGCGTCCCGGACCGGGTGGCTTGGAACTCACGCCGGGTGCGTGTGCGTGTGTGCCCAAGATCTCAAGAGGAGAACGGAGGAGAAGGGATTGCGGCATGGCCATCTCCTTGGGGGGGTGATTTCTCGCTTTCTGTCTGGCTGGCTGGCAAGCGCATGCGCCCTATGGTGAAAACTTCGAAAAAATAAATAAATAAATAAAAAATAAAGTGACTAAGTCTTACAATCATTTTATTCTAATTCAAAAGAAAGACAAGAGCCAGCCACAGTGGTGCAGTGGTAATGCAATGGTCTGCAACGCTGGAAAGGTCTACGGTTGGTGTCCTGGGGTCTTCGTGTATGGTTGGGTGTGTGTACATGCTTCTGGCTGGCTGAGGTTGGGGGGGCGGGTGGCGTGAAGACCCTGCTGCAGGTACCTCTCTCCCTCCTTTTTCTCCATCTCATGGAAAAAGATCATAAATTTTTTGTAAAGGTGGGGGAAACCACTGACTTTATTCATTTTCTTTATGCTTTAGGGTATAAAGGGAATGATTTTTACCAGCAGGTTAACTTCTTTCTTCCTTTGCCCTATTTCTATCACTGTTCTTTCTGACGCCCCCTCACCCACCACCTGGCACAGATCTGAAAGAAGCCCTACTCCTCTCCCAGTACAAACAGCAAGTCAACCCCTCAGGTAGTGTCGGGGGGGAGTCCACTCATCAAGCGTTGCTGAAGGACACAAAACATTTCTGTCAACATAATTGGGAAAAAATGGCATAGGATGAAATCCTACAAGGTAAGTTTTATCTTAACCAGCACATTTCAAAGCATTTTTTTTTATAGATTTACAACATGCAACAAAGGTCAAACTGGAGAATCTTGTTTTCTTCTTGCTACATTAAAATTTTGAAACATTTATAGAGAAATCAATCCCCCTGAAAAGTCAAATGCTGTACTGAATTGGCCCAATTATAAATTCTGAATGAAATTTAAAAATCATCAGGGGAAAAAAAACCCCACCAACTTGACCTTTTAAATCTAGTTAAATGCCATTGTCCATTGGTAAACAATTTTTTTAATGGGAAAGCCTTCAAAAAGTTGTTTCTAACATTTCTACAGCACATTTGAAACCCTAAGTCAGCCATGTTTGTCAACAAATTGTCGTTGCCGTTTGCCTTAGTGGAATGCTTCACTTCTTCGGTGTGTTCACTTGACAGGGGGCCCTTTCTTTTCTCGTATATACAATCTGAAATTGTAACGGTAGTGAACTGACCAATCGGAGGTATGTATACTTTGCATTACTAGTGAAAACAGTAAGCCAACTTCTTTAAGTTTTGCTTAAAAGTCATACAAAAACATGATAAAGAAGGAAAAACAGGGGGACAGACTATGGAGTAACACTGAAAGGCTGACCCGCATGGGAGAGTTCTGGGTCCCATGTCCAGACACCTCCTTGAACCCACGTATGCCTGGAATTCCTAGACTGGCTGAGACTAGGAGTAGATTTAGTGGTGATGACCTGTTGGGGGGGGGTGTGCTTGCTCTCTCCCCGACTCCCACTCACTCATAGAATAAATAAACTTAAAAAAAAAAAGAAACGAAAAAATAATGTGCCCAAATGGCATGGAGAGAGGGATAAATGCACTCAAGACAATGTTTTAGGTTAAACACAATAAACCAGGTCTCACAAAAGTTTTAATTTATTCCATTGAGAGCAGCTTAAAATAACCTATTATTTTTTAGCCTTTGCTTTATTGATTTCTTTGAATTATGAAATCAAATTTTATAACATAATTTCATGATTTTATAAAAGTATCAGTCTCAATGACCTTCCTTGACAGTGTTAAAACAGCCCAATCCTAGAAATCTGAACTAATCAGAAGACTTGGACAGATGTTTGTCCTAAAAATCCAAACGTAAGAAGGGTCAAACGTCAAGGAATAATGTAATACTCTGAAACCCTTAGAAAACAGCCACGCCTAACAGGACTTCTAAACCAAATGACTTCCCCTGTGACCACGCGGACACCAGGGGTAGCACAGTGACCAGGCATAGCAGTGGCTTCTGTCTGGTCAGAAACCGACTCCCAACCCCACCGCATGTTCTGACAAGACTGGCCTCACCAGGGTTCCAGACCAGATGCCACCACAAAAGACAACCTATTCTCCCAGGTAACTCATCCTGATGTCACAAAGGACTTCTAATAAGACGTGCTTCTCAACTGCGCCATTAGAAATGTATGTTAGCAAAGCGTACAAGTCTACTTGGAATGTCTGAGGCAAAAGGGTTCTCGGGATATTTGCCAATTCATATTGCTTTCTGAAAGAGAGAGGAATCTGATGTTCTCCTCTAGAGCAGAAATAGTATTTTTGCAAGAAGTGCAGTTTGGCTCAATTTTATGGCACATACGGGAAAGTTTAAGAATCTCTCTGAACACTTTGGCATAGCTAAGGCCCTGTGTATGTGACGTAAGACGCAGAGCCTAGACCTAGACCCTGGTGGAGTCACAACACATGTGACCCAAGAGTTCCACTGTCCCATCTAGGAGAGGTACGAGGCACTGTGCCTTCTGAATTGGACGTGCTGAACCATGTGAGCTTGCGACCAAGAGCATGATACCAGTCACGGCTCTCCTTAAGGAGGGCTGGGAAGACACTCGCTCTTTAAGAACAACAACTGCTTTTCTGTTTCCGGTGGTGTTTCATTGTTGTTTTAACAGTATGTGAATACAATACTTCTTTTAATTAAGGAGAATGCGCATAAATAGTACACTCCTCCTCCTACACTGGAAACAGCAGAAAATAGACATGTATGTTAATTTAAACCCCAGCTAAGAGTTCAGATGGTTAACAAACCCCCAAATTACTTTTCCAACGTAACTACTATGAAAGAATATAAATAGACTCTTTCAGTAAAGTATCTTCTAAATTCTCAAAATACAATTTCGTTAAGAAGTACTTACTTTCCCAACGACTACAGCACATAAATATAAAAAAAAAAGTATCTGGAAACCCTAAAAATAGCAAGGACAGGATACAAATAATTAAGCTATCAAGTTATTTATATTGTTAGTAATTAATTTAGAGACGAATAGTAAAGCCACTCCAGGAACAGGACAAATATGGGGAAGGAATTTTTTAAACTAGTATGGTATTCTGTGGTTTTGTGACATGGGGGGATTTGTGGGCCCTCATTGCTCGGCATTTATTTGGGGATAAATCGGCAGGGCGTGGAATACACGGGGGGGGGCGGGGGGGGACAAACTGCAGAGTGCAGGTGCCACTGAGATTAGGCAAAAGGCCTTTCCGCTGCGCTGAGGGCCCTGTCGCCACTGTCGCAGGACATCCATTAATGGCGGATGAATGACAACATTACGACCGTGACAGACGGAGCTCATCTTAACACTTTCATTTTTCGGCATTCTTTTTTTTTTTTTTCCTCCACAGAATTCATTTTAAATTATACGAAAATGCATGACTGAGCGACCCCTTTCCTCCTTCGTCACATGCTGACTGGTATGCTTCCCGGCATCCAGCAGAAGGACCCAGAATGACTGCTGGACGAGTGCTTACTGCCGAGAGGGACTCCCAAGTGTCTGTGCGCGTCAGACTGGAAAAGGTGCTGTGTGTTTCACTTGAGCACACCGGACTTGGAGATTTTCGGAAACTGCTCCTGTCCCTGCAGTCTAAAACCGCACTGTGTCTTGTTCAGAATCACTGCGCACATTTCCAGCCAGCGGCGGACGGAGGCCTTGCACGATCAGCGCACCCATGCCCTCGCAGAGTATGCGTCCATCTGACCGGGAGCTCCCTGGAGTGCCAGACAGGGCAGTCCTGTGTGGGCGCTGCTCAAGGTGAGGGACCACATCCAACCTTGTCGGAAGCCATCTCCAACGTTCATCCCCAGGACACCCAGAGTCAGGTCTGAAGTGCACAAAAACCCCACTGTCGCTCTCCTATTCGCAGCAGTACGGAGAAAAGACAGGTAAAATCAGCAGTGGCTGTTTATGGATAAAATATGGCAATGCTTAGGGTAGTCTATTACCTAACCCTGGAGGTTTTCAAATTCCAGCCCGGAAAGTCTAGGATATGTTTGATATCAGACATAAAAAGTGAATTGGTAAGTAGGAATCATTTCATGTTCTAAGTTCAGAGATACCAAAATAAGTATGTAGCAAAGAAGAAGAACTCCCATGTCTTCAGTAGTTTCAAAGTGCAGACAAACGCGCTCAGGCAGGAGTGAGACAGACTGAGCCTGAGAAGGGGCCCGACTCCTATTAGGAGCAGCTCACAGGGTGCCCTGGGTCTTCAGCCTCGGAAGAGCCTCCGCAGTTAGTAAGTCCACTGTGTAGTCCTCACCCTTCTCCCACGGGCTCTATTTGGAGGGCTGAGGCCCCTGGCATGGAGTCCTTGAGTGTTGGGACTCCCTGCTCGTGGGCCTTAGAGGCCATTGCTGTTTCTGTGACAGAGCGGTGGCTTTGAGAGCTCCACGATGCCTGATCGAGATTTGTTCAGGAACTTGGGTGCACGACGCAGTAACCGCTGGGCCTCCGTGAAGGTCTCGGTCAGCTCTTTCTTCCACTGCACAAACTCTGGATCACTCTAATGGAAACACAGAGGTTGACATTTGCCTGCTTTGCCCTCAGGTGTGGGTGCCGCTAGTAATGACCAGTGCCCTAAACCCCTGAGTGGACATACACCTATTTCCTGCCCCCCCCCGAGAGGTCTTACTAACCAGTGGTCATGCTGGTGTGTCCTCCAAAATCACTTGTAGAAAGAAGGGAAGGACTGCGTTCTTCAATGCCCTCCAAACGAGGGCTACAACCCCACTATGAGAATCCCTGCCTTTAGTGGTATAGGGATTACCTGTGATTTCTGAAACAAGTGACATCTACAAAATAATATATGGAGAGGAGTTTGGACACATTTAATAAGGCCATAACGAACCTATTAAAAATGTGTTTCTGTGGGCCAACTCCTAGCCTGGTGGTTAAGGGAGCTGAATCCCACATGGCCAACAGCATGGTTTCAGCACCAGACTCAGAAGCTTAAGGATCATGCCAGGTGCATGTGCATTCATGACCCAAATCCTGACAGGATAGAGAAATGGACAGCCTATGTATGGCATAACCACTCCCCATGCAGGGGTGCCTTCTCCTTCTCCCTGTCTTTCTCTCTCTGGTAAGTGCACATGTCCTCTGGCAATTTTATTATTATTTTTTTAATGTGCTTTTGTATCTACTACTTATTTCTCTAAGTAAGTTGTTTTAACGCACACTAACACACACACACACACACACACACACACACATCCCAGTACACCAGCAGAAAAGTGTTCTGGAATTAAATTCGGGCTGTTGTAATGCAACTTTGAGAAAAACAAAAGTGAGATTTTTCCTTTAGAGAAGTCACTGTGGCAGCTGATGTTTAAGACCTCAACCTCAGACATGCTGAAAGGTATGACCTAGATTCTAGTTATGGAACAAATAGAATTCTAGGCCCCATTAAATACCGGACAGAGTTTTCAGATTCAGTAATCAAATTATTTCACATACTTCTTCCTGCCATGTTGTAATTTTGCTTTTTTAGGAATAGCCATTAACCTGCTGAAAACCTTGCACCTGGGAGCTGTCTTGCTAATTTTGTTATAGATGAAGCCTAGAGTCCAAGATGCTATATCAGCAGGCCGCCATCTCTGTGGAATGTTTATGTAACTGTTTTAACTGTCACCTGAGGAAAAAAGTATAAACAAACACTCACCTCACATTGCAAGACAAATTGCTTCCCTCCTTTAATTCTGAACAAAATGCATTTTTTGTCTTTGATCTGAGTTTCTTCCACAGAGAGGATCTGCTCCATTGTCAGTAAATTTTGCTAGCCATAAAAATAAAAATCAAAAGTTAGTCCAAAATTGCTCACAATTTCTCAAGTGCAATTAGTAAGTAATAACACCCAGAGCTAGCTTAGAACAGATTAAAAAAAAAAAAAAAAAAAGCAAATGGCATTTTTCTTTCTTTGCCAATATTCTAGAAGTGAGGGGGAAACAGCAACAAAGGAACATATACAAAACTTCAAATTACAATACCTTGAAGAAAATCGCAAAGAAAGAAATGTTGCTATAAGGTGAAACTGCAAAGCTGTCCCCTCAACACAGAACTGATGTGCGAATGATTCTAAATCATGAATATAACTTTGTGCGTCATATGCTTGTCTAAATTCTATCAATGACGTCAGGAGGGAACAATAAAGAACTACTCACGATTTACACGAGCAAAAGGTGCGTAGTTCAGTTTTGAGTTTGTTTCCATTTTTGCCAGAGGCTGCGTGCACTCTACAGAGAGAGAGAGAGGGAAAGCGGAAAAGCACCCCGGGGGGAAAGGTCACAGGCAATCCCTTCTCTTCCGTCTCTCACTCCTTTTGGGATTTTGAGCACACATGCATAGGCGCTCAGCGTGTTTCTCAAGCTGCTTGACCTGGGACTTGACCCACACAGTTGGCATAGTTGGCCATGTGGGATCCAGCCACCTTACCCACCAAGTCAAGGGCTGGCCCATGTAGTCCAATGTTAATGTAGCAGCTCAGTACATGTTTGGTGATGACTGCCTATATAGGCTGACGGTATTCTGACAATAGCGAAATGACGTGATAAATACAAATGACATTCTTTAAGGATTGTCACTCTGCGTCTATAGCATTGTTGCTTCAGGTGAATGCTATAGTGTCTTGAGTTCCTTACCATTTTATGTTTTTTTGGATAAACACTCCAGAAATCCTAGATGAAAAACAACATCATCGTCAACTGTCCAGTTTCCTTTTTCCTGCTTTATATTTATGAACCACTTACACGTATTATGGAGTGCCTCAAAACAAACACTAAATGTTGAATCTTTGAAAACCAAGATAATTCATTGCATTCGATGTTAAACAAAGGCAGCTGTTCTGGTTTGGGCTTTGTATTTTTAGTTTTCAAATATCCTGAAAAGTGGAATGATTTCCTTTCTGTGTGCACAACAGAGACTTGCCAGTAGACAGTATAATAACTGCGTAGTGTGCCCACATCCACTTGTTACCCAGAAACAGCCCGGCCTTTGGAGAGCTACTGCGATAGGTACGAGCACCCGAGTTACAGTTCAGGGCCCCCAAGAGAGTCTTACTGACTGGAATGAGGATCATGAATGGACTCATTTTTATAAAACATGACTTCTACAGCACAGGTAAATGCAGAAAGATCTTGTTTATTTTTAAAGAAATGTGGCAATCATGCAATTATAATGATTCATAATTAAATGGCAACTTCGCCCACGAGAACTGGAAGACACAACCCAAAGTCACATAGACAAGACCAGAGCCTGCTCTCCTCTACACTTTTGACTCCTAGAGCACTGATGGGCAGTATCTCACGACAGCCGGCGCATCAACATGCTTTTAACATGTCATGCTCATGGTGACATGCCACTTAGTCCCCAAGGGAAGAAAGCATGCTGTCTCCTTTTCGTTTGGTTTTTGAAAAAGTCATGACTCATTTTTGCACAGAAAAAAATACATCGTGACTTTTCAAAGCATGCCGTCTCCCAAGGGTTGGCTCCTTCCATGTTGATAAGCCCACAGCTTTTTACACGGCAGGTGCCTAATAAACGCTGGCCGAAAGACATAGTGTGGGTCGCAGATTCCTTTTCGTTTGGTTTTTGAAAAAGTCATGACTCATTTTTGCACAGAAAAAAATACATCGTGACTTTTCTGACAACCCAACATCTTGTTCACAAACAACAGCTCTCAAAAGAACCTTAGGGGGCCACTACATCTTCCTGTCTATGGTAAGAAATCCATCTGCAAATTTCCAACAAGGTGGAGGCAAATAGAAGGACCATTTGGTGACCTTGATTCTGTACCAACTGCCAAGGATGACAGTCCATGAGACCTGACTGGGGATGCTGTATATAGAGACCTGGGGCACAGACAGACCTGAGTCTCAATTGCTCCTTGCCCACACGCATTTGGTGATCTTGATTCTGTACCAATTGCCAAAGATGACAGTCCATGAGACCTGATTGGGAATGCTGTATATAGAGACCTGAGTCTCAATTGCTCCTTGCCCACACCATCTAGCTGTGTTCCGGGTACACTGTCCTTCTCTAAGCTCTGATCTCCATCAATAACACCAGGGCCCTGATTTCTATTTATAAAACCAGAGCTGGACCCTCAGAGGTTACTAAACAGATCTTTTAACAGCACCTAGCTTCAGAAAAACGTGCAAAAATGATAGTGGCCATCATACCTTCTAGTTCTCTCATTTCACAGGTGAGGGTGGTGAGGCGGAGTCTGTGCAATGTGCTCAGAGTCCTGGAGATACTGAGCCATGGACTGGAAGTCCTCTGCCCTCATCTTCCCAGCCACCCTCCTGCCTTCTTTGAACCCATCTGATGGTGTGGCACTCTGGACCTCAGTAAGTTGCCATGGTCTATTTTCAGATATTACACTTGACTTGGAAGTTTAGAAGTGAAGATCTGAACAGAACAGTCTCGTGCATACAAGTTAAAACAGAATCTAGGGGGACATTTCACAGACCGTGTCGGCAACGTGACGTCACCACGTAAGGCCACACACCAGAAATGGTGCCTGCGAGGGTTGGCTCTTCTTGGGGAAAAAATAAATTAAGTTCCTATAAATACGACACATTACAGAAATCACCATCTCATATGTGAACTAAGAATTTAAATAGGGGTTCGGGGGCCAGCAGATGACATGGTTGGACTCTCACATTGCCAATCATGGTTCGAGTCCTGGACCCTGTGGCTTGACAGTCACACCAGGCGCATGGGTGTGGACACCCAAGATCTTGGGAGGAGAATGGAGAAAGGATTGTGGTGGGGCCCTCCCCGGGGCGGGGGGATGATTTCTCACTTTTCCTCTCACTGTTTCTGTCTCTCTCCCCTGGACAAATACATACCCTACAGCAAAAACCTCTTAAAAAAAATAGGGGGTTCTCCAGCTCCCTCTCTACTAACATATTCAGTGCTGGCTACTCAATATTCTGATAAGCTCATGACATTCATTCATTGCTCTGGGAGAGCAAATGTTACCCAGACTGTTTCTTCATTATATGTAATGAAATTTGGAAAATACAAAATATTTAAATACAAGCTATCCCCAAAGTTCTTCTGCCTTTAACTGAGATTGAGATTCTACAGGGGAAAAAATATATATACAAGAAAAAAAAACAAAAAGAAAACTTACCCTTTTATTTTCTAAATAATATTAGAGTAAGAATTTTCTTGTCTAGGTAAGCTAAGGTAACGCGAGGATCAAAAACATCTCATTACTCAGCTGAATGCTATGTTTATTCCAGAAATACGTGGTTTTATATAGACAGCCAACCCACAGTGATGTCGAGTCCTAACTACCTTTTTATTGTGAAATACTAGCTCTTTAAAAAAAAAAAAGAAAGAAAGAAAGAAAGAAAGAAAAAGGTTCATTTTAAAGCCTTGAATGAAGGCTTTGGTGATGGTGCTAAAGTCATTCATCCACTCATCCGTTCAACAGCTATTATAGTAAGTGAATGCCTAGGTGCCCAGTGTGTTCAGTGTGGAACAAGAGACAAAAATTCCTGCCCTCGGGGAGCTTACAGTCTAGTGAGAGATCCGGACCACAAACAAACAAAACTCATGTTGTATCACTTGGAGACAAGCAGGAGGAAAAAGGGCAAAGGAGGGGAGGGGCCAGGAAGGTTCCAGTGGTCAAGGGGTGGGGTTTGTGGAGCTCCCACTTGTCACCGAAAACATGCTTAAATTTCCAAAGTATATTTAAAATATAGTACTGTTTGTTTGTTTTCGGAGCTCTAAGCCTAGATGACATTTTCTGTAAGGTGACCTCTGGGATCTACACCGAGATCTATTTGAGATCTATTTATATGCACGTTATTCACTAACATATGACAATACGTTCGTTAAATTGCTAGACACTCTTGTCTAATTTCAGCTCTAATTAAAAAGATACTCTTCGACAAGGTCATTAAGACTTTTTTTTTTATTTCCCCTGGGTCCAATTTGTCAGGATTCCGGTGGCATTGTCGCCCTCTCTAAGTAAATTACCACTGATACAATTTTACATTTAAAATCTGCAAGACAAACAGTGTCTGGCGTGTTCTCCATACACCAGTTCCCTAAGGAGCAGCCTGCATATAAAAGCTGGGTCCCTGAAGAACTGAGGTGAGTACATGTAAACAAATACAGTATTCCCTGGGTGTATTCCGGCAAACTCCATGTAGGACGTGAGTCATCTCATGTCAGGGACACATCTCTAAGTTGATGATAAATGCTATAAGGAAATCGTCAGATAAGACAGATAAATCCTGTACCAAGATGCCTCCTCCAAAGTAACCTAGTAAGAGAATATAAGTATTTCTTGTCATTCTTATTGTATAAGGTTAATCCTATAGTATAAGGACTTTTGCTTAGAAGTAAAATGAAATGATACTCGATTGGGCTGCCCTGTAGACTAATTGTTAGGGAAGCTGGATTCCACATGATTGACCATGGTTTTGAATCCTGGCCCCGGCAACCCAAAGAACACGCTGAGTGCATACATGTATGTGCCCTAAATCCCAACAGGATGAAGACACAGAAGAGAAGGGACTACAATGTGACCGTGTCCTATTGGGGGGTGCTCTCTCTCTCTCCTTCTTCCTCTCTCTCTTTCAAGTGTGCATACATTCCCTCTGGCAAATTAAAAAACAAAAGAAATCATATTTACCATATTTGATTACAACCAACTTAAACATCCAAGATTCATTAAATCTTAGAAAACTCAAGAGTATAATATTTAGTGCATCAAGAATGACTCATCCATTTAATCCTCAATTTCTACGTTACCAGAGAGAGACAGAGACAGTGAGAAGGAAAGTAAGAAATCACCCCCCCACACACACACAGAGGGATGGTCATTCTACAATCCCTTCTTCTCCATTCTCTTCCCAGGGTCTTGGGCATACACGTACATACACCTGGTGTGATTCTCAAGCGACTGGATCCGGGACTCAAACTGCAGTCGGCAATGTGGGAGTTCAGCGAGGTAACCATTACGCCATCTGCTGCCCCCTTTCAACTATTTTCAATGAAAATACGGGTTTGGCAAGTCTTTAATGCTGTTGCTGATATCAACAGATTTGTACATTCCTCTCTCATGACAAGTGAAGGGCAAGTCAAGTTCCTCAGCAGGATTAACTGTGTATTCTGTGGAGCCTGGTTTAAAATAAAAATGCAGGCCCTGTGTTCAAAAGTGGTTAAGAATCTCAAGATGATGACAACGAAACACTGAACTGAGGGCACAGCCTATACAACCACCCAGGCCACATACCGGCGATGGGGCTGACCCTCCTCCTCACGCCACAGTACTCAACCTTTAAGGGAAAAACCTTCCAAGGTAAGATGACATGTTAGCGAAATACTGCGGCCTTGATACACTTTTATTTATATGCTGACTTGGAAATATTATGGGCCAGCAGGTGGCATAGTGGTTTAGGCAAGGACTCCCATATGGCTAACCATGGTTCGAGTCTCAGACCTAGCAACTTGCTTTCTCACTTTCCCTCTCTCTCTCTGTCTGGTGAGTGCATGTAGTAAACTAAAATAATAATAATAGTAGTAAATAAAGTTAAATAAATCTTTTAAAAAAACTGTACTTTGCTGAATAAGACTTCATTTCAAAGACCAATAATAGAAATAGATTCTTACAGAAATGATAATATTGAGTACTTTCTAGGCAAATTACACTAAAAAGATGGATGGCACTGTTTGGAGTTTGTTTGTCTCTACTGGAAAATACCTTGTGACGCAAGTATGTTTTCAGCTTTACAAGAAACTCTCAAAACTCATCGCATTCCAAATGTATTGGGGCACATTAGCTATTTTACCTTCTTCATGGCCAAGTTGTTTATTTTTAGCTCGCTTCCTGGCCTCGATTTTATCCGTGTCTGCATTTACTGCTTCATAAACTGTTTCCGCTACTTCCTGCTGCCAGCGTTCAGAGATCACCAAAGGGAAGTTCTTGTAGAGTTCTTGGTCACAATCAAGCAGCTTATTATTTTAAGAAATCAAGATATTTATGATTTAACATACTTACAAAGGCAACAGAGTCAACAGCCCCACGCTCATGGTGACTCTATCGTGACTACACAGAGGGAGGTAACTAAGTAACAGCACAGGAGAGTTCAGAGCCCGTTGGTTAGTTGTCGTAAGTCTCTCCTGATGAAACACAAGCAACCAGGATCCACACAAACAGCGATAATGGATCAGCCATCCCCGTCAGTCCCAGAGCAGAGAGACTCAGCTCAATCTTCTACACACACTTCAGGACGTTTTTGCCAATGAAAACTAACATATCCCAGGTGTCTTCAAAAAGTTTATGAAAATGCGTATTACGAACAAACTACGCATGGACTCTAAATGTTTTTTGGGGGGGCACCAAAACAAAATACTCTTAACTCCATTTTTCTCTACTATTTTTTGAAGTCCCCACATATGGAGTTTCACTTAAAATACTAAAAGATTTGGACAACAAAGTAAAATTTCAATTGTGGTGAGGATATTTTATTTATAAAAGTAGGAAAATAATTCTTTTAGAAACAATTAAAAAGGAGAAGCCAACAGGGCTTTCTAACCTATCCCTTAACTAACCTGAAAAGTCAGGAAAAAAAATAAATAACTGGGCTAAATTTACTACTAATTACATAAACCTTCCAAGTAATTAAAGTTTAATAGTATGATCATATTTTAAGTAGGAAGCTTAAAACACATGGAGAATTTAGGCGATACAGCCTTTAAGCATTGCTCTACTAAAAATTATACTTAATGATAGTATTTTTCTTTAGAACAATTACTCAAAATTCATCATTCTGTCCTCAAAATTAGGCTGCATTTTAAAATGAGCCAAAAAAAAAATAGTTGTAAACTATCTGAGACAAAATTCTATAACTCAATTTGACTGTCTGCTCAGAGGTCCACATCTCTTCAGAGATTTGATTTGCTTGCTCCTTTGCCTGAGAGATGAGCAGGGATAAACCTCACAATAGGCAAGTTATTTAAAAGGGTAAAGGAATAACAAAGAGGTTAAGGAGCTAGCCCATAGTTTTCAGCAACTCAGTGGAACACTGGCAGGACTTTGCAACCCCGTCCTGATTTGGGGTGTTCCCCATCCACTCTGACCCATATCCATCTACTCTTACCTATTAGGAAGACGTGCCCATTTGAGGTCACTCTGCTCTGGAGAGCTTTTTCCCCCTTCTCTGTTTTCCTAAGATGCCCAAACTCAACCCAGGGCCGAAACCCTTTGTCGTTCTGAACGCGATGAGCGGTGTGGCCTGTCTGAGAGCACCCTGGAATCAGGCACACTGGCACAGATGCTAAAGTAGGGCAAGAGGCAAAGCGTACTCTCTTCCAAGGCGGTTGTTTGAAACCATCAACTCCGCTTTATAGACAGACTGTTCTACCTCCTGTCACTTCAGAAACCCTTGATCTGTATGACTCAGCTCATGCTGTTAAAAATGAATTTAAAAAGAAGAGACTCTATGTTTATGTGAGGTGAGGTTTGTTTTTCCTTCTCTTTTAAAAGAACAACATATTCTTCAGTCTACTGTTTAAAGACAAAGAACAATTTCTTAAAAAGTAGTTCCTCATCTGAACTAGCCCATCATAGGGGCTGGGACCTGGGGTCCTCGGTCCGGTTGTGTCCCCACATCACACACCTTCTTGTTCTGAGTCTGTTTTGTCCTCAGCTCTTACAAAAGAACCAAAATCTTACTAATAGAAGCTACCAGGTTATTAAACACTGACTTTACGCCAGGAATTGTAAGCTAGTCATCTCATTTATCCTCAGAAAAATCTTGGTAGTGAAACCACCTACTTTACAAATGAGGAAATCAAGGTTCAAGAGATTTTAAAATAGCCCAACTTCACTAGGCTGATAAGTGTCAGATCTGAATCTAGTCTATCTGACTCCTGTGCCTACATTTAGGCTCACAGAATTTCAAAGTAGGAGAATCTCTTTTTAACATCAAAGATTTTTGTGGGCTCCTAAACAAAAGAGGAGTTTCATTTTTAGTACCCTTTGATGGACAGTACTACACTGATGACAAAATTCTATTTGACAGCAGCGATCTCTTTCAATGGCTTGTGAATGGAATGCTTGTCCCCCAAAGCCCTCGTATGGAGCACCTCTGCATGGGACAGGTACTGATTGTTCAGGCTACAGATGAGACCTGGAGTGCATGGGTCTAGGCATCCGTCTCCTGCTGCACCCCTAGACCACAGAGTGTGTCTCTGAGGGGCGCAGCATCTCTGGCCCTTGCTTGGCCTCCAGCTCCTGGGAAGCTTGTCCTGAAACCCACCTTCAGGACTCACCCCTCCTCCCTGGTGTCCTCATTTCTGACCAGCTGCCACTTCTTTCCCAGCTCCTCAACATACTCGGCCTCCACGCACTATTCTCCAGAACTACTCTCCTTCCCAGAAATCCTCACACGAACTTCCTCCAGCCACTGACCTACACTTTCTGCCCCTACGGCCAATCTCGTCCAATCTCTGCGTGTCTAGTTTCCACTCCTTGCATTTTACTTGTCTCTCCTTTACTTACACCTGACAGGTGTGTGTTTTAATAGTGTCACAACCGTCTGGTGGGAGGAGCTACTTGGTGGGGAAAGTGAAGGGGGCTTGCATACGAAGGGTATAAATGCAGGCACTGGGGTGGGAGGGAGGCTTAGGGTGGTGGGGAGAGCCTGAGATAAGCTGTCAGAGCGGGGGCTGATGAGGACTTGACATGTAGTGATACACTTTGACTTAGCATCTTAAAGAGGATGATTTTCTCTCATGACTCACCCTCTGTAATTATGTCTTGTCTCTACTTGGAAAGATAATGATATGAACAAAAGTTTGAAAAACGCAGAGGATTATATTTAAAAAAAAAAAACAGTGATTATTTCACCTTTGACTGACAAATGCAAAATGATTCATGCTGTTTGCTCTTTTCATCCTAACACAGGGAGATCTAAATACTTAGGGGAACTCAGAAACCTGGCTCTTTTCTAAATACTTAGAAGAATTAAGATGATCAAAGTCTGTTCGAAATCACATAGCTGTTTTGTTCTTGCTTCCTACACCTCCAGGTTTTATCTCAATTACAAAAATTTCCAAGTCAATAGAAATCTGACCCTTTTGCAGTTGACTGAAAATAAAAGAATTGGTCCAAAGAAAGGTTTCTAATTAATTTAGATCCTTCACTTATACATACTTCAAATATGTATTCATTTGTAAGTGACCTCCCACAAACAGCTCAAGACTAAAAGCAATCGCTAAGTCTAGTTAATTTATAATGGAAATTCTCCCCATCCAAAAAGGAAAAGAAAAAGAAAACCCGAAGAGAAAGAACCATGCCAGGTGTACCTTAATGCCCTTGGTGTCCTCTTCATCGAATGAGCCAATATCAAAGGCATCTGCTGCATTGACTTCTCCCCGGGGAGGGATCAAGGGTGGTGGGTACTGGAAGACCCAAGGAAGGAGGGTACAGTTATCAGGTGACCTTTTTAGTCCCATCCCAACCTCACATTCTACACGAACGCAGCGTGAGATGGCTCCCTCCAGGAAGCACAGTGCTCAGGCTCACACGAGTCACATCACAGAGTTCACACCCGAACCTCTACACAGAGCATCCCCAAAGGAGGATTCCACATTTTAGACAAACTTAATAAAAAAAAAAAAAAAAAAGAAGGCCAGCCTATGGTCCTGTGATTAAGGGACCCAGGTCTCTAAGGCATGGCTAACTATGGTTAGAATCCTAACCCTGGCAGCTTGAAATACACTCTGGGTGTGCACACACACGTGTGTGTGGGTCCAAAATCTTGACAGGATGAAAAAATTGAGAGGATCATGGCAGGATCACACCTCCAGGGGGGCGGGGGGGGGTGGTACTTTCTCCTTTTCTCTTTCTGTCTTTCTCAGGCAAACACACACAATCTCTGGCAATTAAAAAGAAAGAAAGAACAAGGGTTCATGTCCAAAACCCTAAACAACTTGTAAATAAAGTCTCAAGACTGCCAAGCCCCCAGCTAAACTTGAAGAAAGCACGTTCTCAGAGAAAGTCACATGGCGTTTGAATTCCTAGCCATAACTAGCAATGGGCCAAGACAGACTACCCTACGACATTTTTCCGCTCTTTACTACAGAAAACCATTATTCCTCCACAGCTTGAGTACATGCAAAAATAAGTCCAAAGTGGGGCCAGTAGGTAGCATGGCAGTTAAGGCGCTGGACTCCCACATGGCGGATCGTGTTTCGAGCCCAGGACCCGGAGGCTTGAAAATCACATCAGGCACATGTGCATGTGTGCCCAAAATCCTGGGAGGAGAATAGAAGACAAGGGATTGTGGCATAGCCATCCCCCAGGGGGTGATTTCTCACTTTCTCTCTCTCTCTGTCTCTGTCTCTGTCTCTCTCTCAAGTACACACACTCTACGGCAAAAACCTTTTAAAAAAAAAAGTCCACGCTGATAATTAACATTTAAAAAAATTTAACTTGGGGTCTTTTCTGTATCAATGCAAATATAAAGGGAATTATGCTGCTAAAATATCATGTTGGTTCTTAAATTATGTGCTACTAGGCTAGGCAAATACATGCAAGTCTATGACAAAAGATTATTGTGCATTTCCATATACGCAGGGCCTTCAAAATGTTTGTGGGAAATGTGTATTTAAAAAAAAAAAACTATGCATGAATTACAAACATTTTTTGTACCAAAATAACAATTCTTCTCTTCCATTCTCCTCCTGGGATTTTGGGCATGCACACACATGTGCCTGGCATGACTTTCAAACCACCAAGTCCAGGACTCAAAATGCAATTAGCCATGTGAGAGTCTAGTTCCTTAACCACCATGCCACCTGCTGGCCCCTCCACTTTTTAAAATTCCCCTCGTAGAAATATATGAAAATACAGTCACATATTGAGATAAGGATTGAAGATAAGCTAAAAGCAAATACAAATCTCAATTATATAGACACTTGAATCAACTGCATAATAGCTCCATTTCATCTTATATTAATTTCTGTGGAAGGTATTTTCAAAATGGTTATTATTAGGGAAATGAAGAGGGAATGCCAAACGGCAACTCTTGGGTGGCAGAGTCCCATGGATAGGAAAGCTGCTGTGGGGACCCTGGTGGGGTAGGGACAGAACGACAGCGGAAGGCAGCAGCTCCTGGAGAGACAGACACATAGAACATGAAGGCAGAGGCGGCGATCCCCACAGTGAAGTCCCCAAGGAGTACCTTTTGTAAATAGACATGCTGCCAGTCAACGCCTTTGAAAAAGCCGTGCTCTTTTACTTCCTGTGCACTGGAGAAGAAAGGAGGAGTCATAATTGTGGTGAGTGTACATGTGGAAATAAAGAAATATCTTGCAAAAACTGTCTCCTATTAAGAACACAAATAAGGGACCAGCAGTTAGCGTAATGGCTATGTCGCTGGACTCCCATATAGTCGACCGTGGTTCGCGTCCCAG
>NW_006159701.1:909874-910306 GCF_000334495.1 Tupaia belangeri chinensis | reverse complement strand
ATTCCCATGGATAGGAAAGCTGCTGTGGGGACCCTGGTGGGGTAGGGACAGAAAGACAGCGGAAGGCAGCAGCTCCTGGAGAGACAGACACATAGAACATGAAGGCAGAGGCGGCGATCCCCACAGTGAAGTCCCCAAGGAGTACCTTTTGTAAATAGACATGCTGCCAGTCAACGCCTTTAAAAAAGCCGTGCTCTTTTACTTCCTGTGCACTGGAGAAGAAAGGAGGAGTCATAATTGTGGTGAGTGTACATGTGGAAATAAAGAAATATCTTGCAAAAACTGTCTCCTATTAAGAACACAAATAAGGGACCAGCAGTTAGCGTAATGGCTATGTCGCTGGACTCCCATATAGTCGACCGTGGTTCGCGTCCCAGACCCAATGGCTTAAAACTCACGCCGGGTGTGTGTGCATGCATGCCCAAGATCCCG
>NW_006159701.1:907970-909851 GCF_000334495.1 Tupaia belangeri chinensis | reverse complement strand
GAGGAGAAGGGATTGTGGCGTGGCCATCCCTCCTGGAGGGTGACTTCTCACTTTCTGTCTCTCTGTCTCTTTCTAGCTGCCTATCTGGCAAGTGCACTTGCCCTATAAAAAACAAAAATTCTCAAAAAAAAAGAACACAAATAAGCAAAATGTGCTTCTGTCAAAGCAATACAGGAAATGCTGTGACATTTAGAAATACTGAGTGCTGAACCCAGAAACATTTAGAAACATGAGGATTTATGATGATTTACTAGGATGTGGATTCCAGTTAAGATAACCTAAGGGATTCTTATATATGTGACTATATATATATACATATGTACATACCATATAGATTATATTTTATGTATTACCCATCTTATATAATACATACCCATGTACATATAGTCACCTATGTAATAATGTCAATAATTCTGTCATCATAAGAACACAACTTAAAAAAAAAAAGGAACACAACTTAAAAGAGTTAGGTGGAGAATCTACAAGTTAGATAATTTTTTGAGAGGCTTTTGCTATAGGGCTCATGTGTTCCCCCAGAGAGACAGAAAGCAAGAAATCACCCCCTAGGGAAATGGACACACCATAGTCCTTCTCCTCTTAGAATTTTGGGCATCCATGCCCATGCACCTGGTGTGACTTTTAAGCCACCAGGTCCAGGACTCAAACCACTGTTGACTACCTGGGAGTCCAGTGCCTTAACCACCATGCCAACTGCTGGCCCTCACATTACATAGATTTACAGCACGTGTCTACAAGTCGTGATGAATAGTATGACAGGAAAATAGTAGGAATACGAAGGACCACCAAATATGTACTTAGAGGCAGACTAGAAATCAACTAAGATATTGCATACCAAACCTCTTTATAAATGGAAGCAGCAAGGTTTCTTTTCTTCCCCTCCCTCCTTAATTTTGCAGGGGCAGGGACCAGCGGTTAACATAATGGCTATGTCGCTGGACTCCCATGTAGTCGAAGAGAATAGAGGGGAAGGGATTGCGGCATGGCCATCCCCCCTGGGGGGTGATTTCTCACTTTCTGTCTCTCTGTCTGGCGAGCACACGCGCCCTATAGCAAAAACCTCTCAAAAAAAAACCTCACGCCTGGTGCGTGTGCGTGCATGCCCAAGATCCCAGAGGAGAATGGAAGAGAAGGGATTGTGGCATGGCCATCCCCCCTGGGGAGTGATTTCTCACTTTCCGTCTCTCTGTTTCTCTCTGTCTGGCTAGCGCAAGTGCCCTATAGCAAAAACCTCTCCAAAAAAAAAAAAAAAAAATTTGCAGGGGCCACATGTGCTCACTAGAGGCACAAAAATGAAAAGAGGGAAAGTGAGAACATATCCCCTCTAATGGGGCGTGGTCTTGTCACAATCCTTTCTCTTCCATTTCTCCCTCTTCAGGATTTTGGACACACATGTACACGCTCCTGGCATTTTGGGTTTTTTTTTTTTTTTTTTTTTTTTTTTAACCCCCAAGCCCCCAGGTCCAGGGCTCAAACCAAGCAGTAGGCCATGTGGAATCCAGCTGGCTTAACCACTAGGCAGTGGGTCCCACCTGAAACAAGGTGTCTTCATGGGTGTGATTAAAATTCAGTTTGCACAGAACAGAAGGCCTATAGTTGAGGAAACGTCACGGTCGGAGGGCACACGTTTCCAGAGCACCACCCAGCAGTCCTCTCCTTCGAGGTGCAGACCCCAGGGCTGGGACTCGGCCTCCTTCCTCTAGACCCACTCCCTAGCGCGTCTCACCCTGCCCAGGCCGTTAGAGGCCTCTATAATGACCCTCAAATCCACCGGCTCTCTAAGCACTGATGCTCCAGAAGGCCACATCCCCACGTACACACTCGACACCCCTAGAAACGAGCTGAGCGGACTCAGGCAGCTCT
>NW_006159701.1:906657-906862 GCF_000334495.1 Tupaia belangeri chinensis | reverse complement strand
GAAAAAACCCCCAAAAAAAAAAAAAAAAAAAAAATTTGCAGGGGCCACATGTGCTCACTAGAGGCACAGAAACGAAAAGAGGGAAAGTGAGAACATATCCCCTCTAATGGGGCGTGGTCTTGTCACCATCCTTTCTCTTCCATTTCTCCCTCTTCAGGATTTTGGACACACATGTACACGCTCCTGGCATTTTGGGGTTTTTTTT
>NW_006159701.1:875396-906122 GCF_000334495.1 Tupaia belangeri chinensis | reverse complement strand
CGCAGGTGGACGCGCACGCGCAGACGCTGACGCTGACGCAGTCACAGATGCATGCGTACACACAGACTCAGTCAAGCTAGGGCCATCGTTGGTTCTTCCCCTCTCTTGCATCCCACAGCCAACCCCTCGGCCTGTCCAGGCTGACCGCGTGCTCCTCCTCCAGCAGTCAGGGCTGGCGCAGTGATCACAATGCTCCTGACCATGTGGGCAGGGAAGGGCCGCTGCTGCAGCCCCTTGGGAGAAGCTCCGAAGGTCCCCGGGCCACAGTCCAGGCCCGGTTCTCTTATCTGAGCTGCCTTAACTGCCTCTTCACTGCAGGCCATCCCACTACGTGCAGAGCCCAGAGCATTTTTCTCAATGATCTCACCACTCCCCTGTTCAAAACTGTCCAACCCACTTACAGGCCACTTACAGCACAATCCACCCTGTCACCGGCCAGTAACAGGTCCGGGGACCGAGTCCCCTTAGCTTCCCCTATCCTTGCCTTCTCTCTGTCTGAATCACGAGGCTTCAGCTCGGATAGCCTTCCCAAATGCATGTGTGAGAAGTTGGTTGTGATGGAAGTAAGAGGGTGAAAACTTAAATCTATAGTGTTGAGAAGTGGGACCCTTGAGCCATCCAGTCACGTGGTGGTTAAGGAGCTAGATTCCACCTGACCAACCGTGCAGTTCCCACCACCTAGGACGTGTATGCTTGTGTGCCCAACAATCCTGAAAGGGGATATGGAAGACTGCAGTGTGACCATCCCCCGTGGGGTTGCTTTCTCAGTCTCCCAACCTCATTCCTTTCTGGTGGACTGCACATGCCATCTAGCAAATTACAAAAAGGAAGAAGAAAAGTGGGACCTTTAGGAGATTAGGATTAAGGTCATCAGGCAGAGCACCCACAATCGACTCCTAGTGGATTTGTGTATTTTTTTTAAATAATTACTTTAATTTTCTTTATTATTATTATTACTGTCATTTTAAAATTTGCTATAGGACATGTGTACTCAACAGAGAGAGAAAGAGGGAGAGAAGAGGAAAGTGAGAAAGTAAGCCACCAGGTCCAGGACTTGAACTGCTGTCGGCCATGTAGGAGTTCAGCACCTTAACCACCACACTGCCTGCCACTCCCCCTACTGGGTTTGTAAGGAGAGGGAAGGCTGCCAGACCCGCAGCACAGGTGCATGCACTCCCTCCCTCGCTGGGCTGTCACCCAGCCAGAAGATCTCTAGCAGATGTAGCCCCTGCACCATGGAGGGCCAAACTGTGAGCTGAATAAACCCCTAGTTTATAAAGTACCCAGAGGAGTACTTTCTGTTATCACAGCAGAATGGACTAGGACATGGCAAGCTTGATTCCGTCTCAGAGCCCTAGCCGGCTGAACTCTGGGCCTGGAAGTTTCCTCCCAACCCTCCTCACAGCCACGGCCTGGTTTGTACCCCCCTCCCCCCAGCATTTCTGCGCTGCTGCCATCCTCCCACCATGATGTAGGCTCCTACATGGCAGGGCTGTGATCACCTAGTGTGCTGCCTCAGCCCTAACCCTAGGGATAGTGTGTGGCACTCTGGGTGTGTGCAGAGAATCCTTGAGTGAATAGGAGGTGTGACAACCAAAGGAGGCCCGCCACGCCATTCACCAGAAACACGTGGGCAACCTTCTCTCTCTGCACCATGTATGGCCATCACTGTCTGCACAGGAAATGCACCCAGCTAAGAACCCAGAGAGGCTCCCAGAGGGCGTAGCAGTTACATCGCTGGACTCCCACCAGGGTTTGGGTTTTGGACCCAGTGGCTTGAAAATCACACTCTCTAGGAGGAGAATGGAGGAGAAGGCATTGTGGCATGGCCATTCCCATGGGGGTCATTTCTCACTTTCCTTCTCACCGTCTGTCTGTCTGTCTCTCTTTCTCTGGCAAGTACATGCATCCTAAGGCAAAAAAAATGCTTAAAAGAAAAAAACTTTAAAAAGATCCCAGAAAGCAGGGAACCAGCAGCTAGCGTAATGGCTATGTCGCTGGACTCCCACGTAGTCGACCGCGGTTCATGTCCGGCAAAAAAATGCTTAAAAGAAAAAAAATTTAAAAAGATCCCAGAAAGCAGACTTCTGGTTTAAGCCAGCACTTGGGCACAGCCTTCAACTTCACCCCTTCCCAACGATCTCTGAGATGATCGAAGGGGAGGGGACTCGGGAGGGCCATCTTCAGACAATATGGAAAGTGAACGGAGGGGCATGGCTGGTGGCAAAGAGCCACCACCCAGGCCTCATCATAGTGGGTGTGTGTGTGTTGGGGGGGTAAGACTGGAACTCTTCTGTGGAGCCCTAGACCTGGACCTACACACACACAAGCACATGGTACACATGCACACACCCAGCCCCTCCCCACACACAACTCCCAAACAGCCTGCAGCTAGGTGTTTATTCTCAGCAGGGAAAACCCCTGAAATGTTATAGTTTCAAGAAATTATAACTGCTACAGGTTTGTTTGGTGGTTTGTTTGGTGTTTTGTTTTATTTTGTTTTATTTTTAGACAGATTTATTCCTACAGAGCCTGTGCACATGCCAGAGAGACAGAAAGCGAGAAATCCATTATGCATAAGAAAAAATAAAAAAATCCAACCAGAATATTTAACTGCCATAATTATAATCATTACTAAAACGGAACCAAATAAACTGTCAACAATGTCAGAATTGGGACCAGCAGTTGGCGTAATGGCTATGTCACTGGACTCCCATGTAGTTGACCACAGTTTGAGTGCCAGACCCAGTGGCTTAAACACACCAGGTGCATGTGCGTGCATGCCCAAGATCCTGAGAGGAGGATGGAGGAGAAGGGACTGCAGCATGGCCATCCCCCTTGGGAGGGGGGGCCAGGGCAATTTCTCATGTTCTGTCTCTCTGACTCTCTCTTTCTGGCAAGCACATGTGTCTATAGCAAAAACCTCTCCAAAAAATAAAATAAAATAAAGAAAAATAAAATAAAATAAAGTAAAATAAAATAAAATAAAATAAAATAATATCAGAATTAGTTTCCATCACTAGCAAAGGGTGTTTTTAAAGTTAAAAAATTAGCACCTTCTTCAACTTCTTAACTATAAAACACATAAATACATATGGAATATTTCTCATGATATGTTCCCCCTTTAAATCAAAATGGAATATTTTGAGGGACTAGAATAATTTTTGACATATTTTCAAAAGACTGTTTCATTTTTGGGGTAAAGACACTGAAACAGAAACAGTGGCCTACCCGCCTCCGTGACAGCCAAGCCGCTTACTAACTTCTCGCTGGAGCAAGCCTTCCAAAAGGGACTTCAGTTCAGGGGAGAAGGTATCTGGAAGTTCCACATTCTGGGGAAAAGAAGAGGAATATTTTAAAAATACATTCCTGAAAACAGTGCTCTCACAGCAGATCAGACTTAAAAGCTAAAAAATAGCAGACTCAGTTGGCCCGATGGCCTCATGTTTAAGGGAGCTGGAGCCCACATGGCCGATCACGGTTTGAGTTCCAGCCCTAGAGGCTTGAACGCCACACCAGATGCATGTGTGTGCATGCCCCAAATCCTGAAGGGATGGAGAAGTGGAAGAGAAGAAAAGGGCTCACAGCCTGTCTACACCCCACTGTGGGGGGCTTTCTCCCTCTCCCTATTTCTCCTTGATGAGTGCATATGACATCTAGCAATTTAAAAAAAAGAAAGTGCAGGCTCATTTTAATATTTATTCTAAAGAGACATAAAAAGGTTACTAATTAATTTTAAAATCAGTCAACAGGCTGGGGCCAGGTCAGGACCCAAAGGTCCCTTCAGGGACCAGCAGTTAGCATAATGGCTATGTCGCTGGACTCCAACGTAGTCGACCACTGTTCGCGTCCCAGACCCGGTGGCTTAAAACTCACGCTAGGTGCACGTGTGTGTGTGCCCAAGATCCCGAGAGGAGAATGGAGGAGAAGGGATTGCAGCGTGGCCATCCCCTCTGGGGGTGATTTCTCGCTTTCTGTCTCTCTATCTCTGTCTGTCTGTCTGTCTGTCTGGTAAGCGCACGCGCCCTATAGTAAAAAACCTCTCCAAAAAAAAATAAGTAAATAAAAGGTCCCTTTAGACTCATCCGCAACTAAGAAATTCATTCTCAGTGTTCTGTATCTTTTTCTGCTTGTTACCAAATCTTGATTTTTTGCCTTGGTATCTACTTTCATTCATTTTTCGTTTAGAAATTCTAGGAATTGTATTTTCATGTATTTATTTCAAGAAAGCAATCTTTATTATTTTTATATTATTTTATCTAACATTCAATATAATGATTTTATTTTTAAAGGAGTAAAACCCTGAAAATTAAGAGGCAAATAAGAGAGGCCAGTGAGTGGTGGGGTGATGAAGGTACTGGACTCCCACATGGCCAACCACAGTCAAGTCCTGGGTCTCGCAGCTTGCTTTCTCACCCCCTGCCCCAGTCAAATTAAAAAATAATAATAACAAATAAATCTCTTTTTTTCCAATTAAACAAGTTAGTTTTTTAACCCACTTACCACGGTAAGTGTCATCCGGTCTATCTCATGCTTATCTTTGGTTTTATGTTGTCTGAAAGGGCTGTGACTGCAGAAATAAAGAACATCCTATTAAAATATGGCATTGGGTGACAGCACATGTCATAGACTAATATCTGGGTAAAGTATTATGTCCTGTCACTGCTCATTCAAAGCTTTAAAAATATAAAAACCGTGAACATTTATCATTCCCAGAGAAAAACTGTTGACCAAACACGGTGGGTCCTGAAAGAGCATGCCATACATCTTATTTGGACCACCTCAGCCTTGCTTCAGCAAAACTGTGGCACTAAAATCTGCTTTTCCAATTAAAACATATCATTAGAATGAAATAAACAATTAGCCAATAGGTAGAGAGCTGGAGTTAACAGTAACGTTGTGCATTTTTTTTTTCCAGCAAAATGGATTTCAGTTCCTAAAGCAATCCAAGGAATTGCAGTCAAACCAAAACACAATCAAGAATAACATGATTCGCTGCTAGAAACCAGTCATTTTAAGTTATACATCCCTTTGATGGTAACAAAGATAAAATGATCGTGCATATCAGATCTTCCAGAGTTCTGATCGTTTACTCATGCCTGCCCTACACAGAGCCCCCAAATTCTGAGTCAGAAATCCTGGGTTTCAGTTTGACTTGGCTCTTTACTGGCTGTGAACCAGCTATAAACTTCATTGCGCGTACTCCACAGAATGGGGACAGGGCGAAACTAAACTATCTGGGTAGTCAAGGCAACTGCAGTATACAGTAGGTACCGCGTACAGTGTTTATTTGTGAAATTGCCTAAAGATGACTCTCACCTTGTAAAATGAATGCCTACTTGGGAAACACAGAGCGGAAGTGAAGGGTGAGGGACCAGCAGGTGGCACAGTGGTTAAGGCGCTGGACTCGCACATGGCTGACCACGGTTTGAGCCCTGGACCCAGTGGCTTGAAACTCATGCTGGGAGCATGTGCATGAGTGTCCAAAATCCCGAAAGGAGAATCGAGGAGAAGAGATTACAGTGTGGTCTTCCCCCCTGGGGGATGGTTTCTCACTTTCTCTTTCTCCATCTGTCTCTGTGTCTCTGGTGAGCACACGAACCCTATGGCAGAAATCTTTCTCCAAAACAGAAAATTAAGGGTGGGATACATTTGGTTGAGTTTTCTTACAGTAAGACATGCCTGTAAAGCGATGAATACTATAAATTTATTGATAAGGAATATAGGACATAATCTGAGGCAAGATATTATGTAGAACAATTGAATGTTAAGTTCATAAGATGGATTCAAACGTCAAACACATAAGTCAATGGAATTGTAAAACAGGATTAAAATTCTGCTTATCCTTCACTGCTTCTTACTGCAACTGGGCGGGCCATCCTACTGAATGAGTTAAGTTATGCCTTGAACCGTCTCTTGAAGAGATTACTACATTTCATACTGCTTATTGCCTTAAATACTTCCAATTTTCATTGTGCACAAGAGAGGGCACTCTGATGCTTCATTTTCTCCCTTACTATGCAATAAAATACAAAGTAATTTCCGTCTCTTAAAAAGCGTTAATTTGGGAGGAAAAACAATCAAAACAAGGTGCGTTAGCACCAAGCAATCATGCACTAATCTTAAAAATAGATTTTGATTGCAGATAACTCTTTTCACCTTGCTTCTTTTTTCTCTTTGCTTCCAAACAGAAAAACATGTCATTACTGCATTTAAGAGGGAAACTGAATACAAAAACAAACAATAGCTGTTATTTATAAGAGATGATAACTTTTAAAAAAAAATCTCGTATACAGAATCCACAGAAATAATAACCATGTTTACAGTTCCAGGGAAGAGGAATCAAAGTGTATTAAGTCATTAAAATCTTAGTCTCTCCTGCTGGACACTCAGTTGTTTCTATCCAACGGAGAAGGAATCCCTTTGGGTACCCGAGACAGTGTTCCACACGGTATAAGACGGGATTAAGAGCCCCTTGGGTGTTGGTAAACCCTCCAACTTGGCCCCTGTGTGCAAAGCCAGGGGGCCCCCTCCTGAACTTGACCTTCTCGTCCTTGCCTGCATCTGACTCCAAGAAGGAAAGGGCCGTGCTCTGACCTTGTAGAGAAGGCCTGCTGTGTTCTGACACAAACGCTCTGTGCTAAATTTAAGTCTTTCATGAGACCACAGGGAGGCTCGTAAGGGGACTGAGTTAAAGTGAGTGGTGCCAAGAACGTTTCCAGCACATGGCCCCTATCGCTACCAATCCCGTTTATAAATATAGCGACGCCGCGTCCAACTCAGCGAGAAATTGTCGGGAAGCGCTTTTCGGCTATTCAGTTCTGTGCTGTGGTGTTGAGAAAGTTTGGGCTTTCGAGTTAGACATCTCGATGCACATCTGTTTCCAATGTATTCTTGATTATTCTTTGTGAACAAAGCCAGAGATTTGGTTTCTATTTTGGAAAATGTTAAAGAAAACCTACGATAGTAATAATCTCCATTCTGCGGGAGGCACGTGGTGCTCGCAGATCCTGTGTGATCGCAGCTGCTCCCTGATTCAGCCCGCTTTAAATAGGAAGGAGACAGCAAAGGGCCTGTCAGCAGCGTGCGACGTGAGGCCAAGTTCCCCTGACAGCACGTGCGACATTCCGGTGCATGGGGGTGGGGGTGCCGTGGGAACAGAACGCACACGTGCGGTGGTCAAGCCTCACCTTCTGACCTGCGGATGCAGTGAGAGAGATATACAGCCCCCCTGCAACAAGCTGGGGAATCGATCCAGACATACCAAAGATGAAGAAGCCCACGTGCACACCCCACACTGAGTGTGTCATTGTCATAGGGAAGCAATGAGTTCAAAACAACGTGTTGCAATTAGAGGGGAATAAAAACTTTCACGCCCACAGTTAATTTGAGAATGCCGAAAGGACTGCATGTTACCTCAAATATGCATCTGGAACCTAAGCCCAGAGCTGCTTTCATATTTATAAACATTCCTTTTTTTTTTTTTTTCCCACTACATGGATCAAAGGCAATAATCCGGGGCAGTGCTCAACTCTTCCCAGGCTGTCACGGCTCACTCGGGCTCTCTCCCTGGTCTGACACCTTCGGCAAAAGACAATCAATGGTGACAAGCGAGAATCGAGGCCATTGTCACATCAATTCTTTTTCTTAATCGACATCTAAAAGGCAGACTGAGGGCTGTGACAACAGTTCCACACATTGGCAACATGGACCCATCTTCACATGCAGGTGTTTTTAAGCATCCAGCAAAGTCATTTGAAACAGAAGTAGTGTGGCAAGCCCCATCAAAACATGGCATATGGGACCAGCAAATGGCATAATCGTTCCATGACTGGACTCCCACATAGTCAATTGCGGTTCGAGTCCCAGAACGAGGACTCAGAACTCACACCAGGTGCATGTGTGCACGGACCCAAAATCCTGAGAGGAGAAGGGATTGCAGCATGGCCATCCCCCCCTGGGGATGCATTAAATGCAGTAATGACATGTTTTTCTCTTTGGAAGCAAAGAGAAAAAAGAAGCAAGGTGAAAAGAGTTATCTTCACTTTCTGTATCTCTGTCTCTCCAGCAAGCACACACATCCTATATATAGCAAAAAACAAACAAACAAAAACCCCATGACTTAAGAGTGATCGGGGTACATCCTTGTGACTCAGGATGCGAAATGCCTTCTTGAGCCTTGACAACTTCCTCCCACCCTGATCTCTTCTCCACATACCTAGGGGTATCCTTCTAGGGCGTCAGGACTAAAAGGGGTGCAGAAAAGTGTCGCAGCAGAAGCAGTGAGACACATTGGTCAGTGAAAAGAGTATGAAATGGCAGAAAATAAACATGAAGAGGACCCTTGGTGATCGCTGGTCTGACTTCACTACACAGAGGTGGGGCATGGGGAGAGGGGACTTACCTAGAGCAGCGCTCCTCAGCCTTGGCACAGCTGACATTTGGGGCTAGATAACTCTCTGCTGGGGCAGTGGGGACACAAGACAGTCCTGTGCACTATAGGACACCCAGCAGCATCCCTAACCTCTGCCCACTAGATGCCAGCTCAGCCCTACTTCAAGTCACAACCGCCAAGAATATCTCCACTCATTCCCAGGCAGCCCCTGGGGGTGAGGAGGGCGACCAGTGGTGGCTGTTCATGAGAGCTGGTGGGACCTGTACCCTGCAGGTCCGAGACAGTGCCCTGCCATCCACCTGTTCCACTCCCCATGCCCAAGGAAAGATAGCCGCTGGGGTCTCCTCTGTACAGCATATGAAAAAGATAGAGGAAGCTTACAGATGTCACTTAGAGTCTATCCCACATGCACCTCTGTGAACAAGCACTGGTGACACTATCCTGTCACTCACACTTGAGGGAACAAAGGCTCTCGTGTTATTGTCTGTCCCCTGCCAGCCTTCTCGGGGTTTTACTCCCGAAAGCACAGCTCTCTACAAACATTAGTTTAATTCAAACCACTGAACTCTTACGAGTATTGATTTAGGTAATGGTATTGCTATTCTCCTAATTTTCTTGAAACTAACCTGTCACCATCTTTAACTTCTATTCTTCCATTAACAAGCATCTGTTAAAAAAAAAAAATTTAAATAGGGGCAGCTGAGGGCCAGCAGATGGCGTAGCAGTTACATCACAGGACTCCCACATTGCCAATCACAGTTTGAGTCCAGGACCCGGTGACTTGAAATGCAGGCCAGGCAAATGTGTGTGCATGTCCAAGACCCCCGGAGGAGAATGGAAAAGAAGGGATTGTGACATGGCTGTCCCCCCAGAGGGTGATTTCTCAGTTTCCTGCTCACTGTCTGTCTTGCTCTCAGGCAAGCGCACACACCCTGAGGCAAAAACCTCTAAAAAAAAAAAAAAAATAGGGGCAGAATGGCGCGTGGCAGTAAAATGTGACGTTCTACAAAGCTGCCCTACATGGGAAGGTTCTGGGTTCTCATCCAGAGACTTCCCTGAGTTCACTGGACACATGTGTCCCCATGATGAGAGGCTGACTGAGGTAAGGGGCTGAATCGTGGCATCAGGACCCTCCTGGAGGTTCTGTCTCCCTGTCTCGCATGTTCTCCAGAAAAGCCTATGACACGGAGGAGTCTAACTGCGGCACTGCGATGACACTGCCTGCCTCCCAGCCCCAGTCCGGCTGTGCAGCTCAAGCGCTCGTTGCCTCCTGCTGAGGCTCTTCCACCTCCCTCCTGTCTCTGTTCCTTCCATGCTCCACGCTGCAGCCAGAGTCTCCTTACTGAAAAACCACCCACCCTGTCACTCCTCTGCTTAAAAGCTTTCCGTCTCTGGGGCCTCAGGGAAAACGGCCAAACTCCACCACATGGAATATTGAGATCTATCCCAATAGATCCAATCTTCTCAAAATTCTCTCTGCACACCCTCCTGCCACCTCTGAGGAGAATCGGCTGGTCCACCACTCTCACCGGTCACTGATGGAGAGCAAGCTCCCTTGCCCCTTGCTGTCAACACCACAGAGAAACCATCCTTATTCCTCACTCCCCATCTTCCTGTGGTCACCCGATCTACCCTTCATGATCTACTCTGTAGACCATCTCCACCGTGACATCAGCCCTAATCACCCAAGTTAGAATTAGTTCCCCCATTTCCGTGTCCTCAGCATGTCACTCCTGTGTAACATGTCCCAGTTCATCTAGTCCCTTCTCCTGGGCTTGTGTATCTCCATCTTCTGTCCTGGACTGCAAGTGCCTCCCTAAATATGGCTGCCTGCCTGCCTGCCTGCCTGCCTGCCTTCCTTCTGCCAACCCTCCCTCCTCCTCCTTCCCCATAGCATCAAGCACTGTCTTGTGTACTTTGCAAATACTCAATAAAAGCATATCAAAATTTAATGCAAAGTACAAAAGTCGAAAAATATTTCCTTGCTCTTTGGTTTTCATGCTATATCTTTTCCATGTGATCTAAAGAATGGCACACAATCATAAATCTTTAAAGGGACATCTCATCCAAACCTATCATCTACTGGAAAGATTCTATTTCAGGCCCAATAAATGGTCACCAGATGGTGAAAGGGACTTGCGACTTGTGAGGGGACACATTCCTTCATTAGGTAGCTCAAATGCTTGAATGGCTGTTCTTGCACCAAACAGAGATCATGCCTTTTCTCCTCAAGATGCCACCTTCAGGAGGCACAAATGCGATCTCTTATATAATCTGGTCTTCCAACAGCTGGTGTCAATCCATCTGGACTCCCCTAAGTCCTATACCTTCTTCTTTTGACCTTTCCATTCAAGCCTAGTTTCCAGGCCTGCCATCATTCCCTCCCCATTTCCTCAGTCCCATGCCACCATCATGACCATCCTCTGGATGCCTTCTTGGCTGCCAAGACGCCCTTCACCAAGAGCCACGCTGAACAGAATGCTTTGAGCACGCTTCATCAAGGATCCACAAAGGAATGGACGTCTTCTAATGTAGTCCTCCAAACTTAAATATGCCCAAATGATACAATTCCCTTTCTTAGCCACAAATCACATTGCTGGGTCACAGACAGTTAATAATGGAATCCTTCGACCTTTTAGAAAAAATAAAGTACCCTATGCCAAATCCTCCCCGGTCTATACACATGGACATTTTAACAAATAGAATAATGAAATCGAGAAGCAAACAAAGCCCTGAATATCAGACTTCGCAGATTTCTCCTGTTAAATTTTACTGTTGCGTTTTCCATTCAGCAGTCCAGCTGGTGCAGTTTTCTGTTGTTGTTGGTTTTGTTTTTTATTTTTTAAATCATCTCCAATTTCCATTAAGTATAGATTCTGTATCTCTAACCACGTCGCCCACAGAGATCCAAAACAAAGACTTGTGGCTCGTCTTCATGGACATGCTGTGCGTACGAGTGACCGCCGGGGAGAAGAGCATCTCCCGTGGGCAGTAGACTCTCTCTGCTTTGCTCTGTATAAACTCTCTAATTGGGTCAGCTGGTCTGATGACAGGAATTAAGGCCCGCCAGGCTCCACAAATCAAATCATTCCATTAAGGCATAACAGGACCTGCCATCCTGAGCAATAACGCAATTTTAGATCCCAAGTGAATGCAGTGAGCGCACAACAACTGGATTACTGGAGTCCTGGGGAAATAGCGAGGGTGCTCAGAACTTCGTTTGGGGAACTGTGGGATTCAGCCTCTCTTCAGAATACGCTAAACAGAAGAAGATGGGGCCATGGCGCGTGGTGAGATTTTCTGATGGAAACGTGAAAAGTCTAGCAAGCTGCTGGGCCTGTGCCCAGAGGAGAGATACTGGGAAGAAATCCTTGACTGGGACATTTTAATACAGTGGCTTTTTTGTATATTTCTGAGTGACAAATAATAAAAATGTTTGTTATCCACTACAATGGACGAAGACCTCTTTAAATGAATGGAAACATTAACATAGTTGTTAAGTGTTCAATAGGAAAATATGTTTTGAAAGTACCCTCCTTTTATAATCTTTTCCACTCTATTTCATCACCTTTGGTCGTTTAGAACTAGGGTCAAATATTAGTTTTAAAAACACAAAGTTACAATAACTGGCATGTTTACAAAGCAATGCAAACTTTTAAAATGGGTTTATTTGGGGTCTTCATCTTTTTTTGTTGTTGTTAATCCTCAAAATGCTTTAAGTCCACCAGGAAATCAGGAGTAATACATTTCTAGGGGGGAAATATGTGTTACTCCTTCAAGTATCCACATTTTAAAACAATATTTATTCCCAGGGAACCAGCAGTTAGCGTAATGGCTATGTCGCTGGACTCCCACGTAGTCGACCGTGGTTCGCGTCCCGGACCCAGGGGCTTAAAATTCATGCCAGGCGCGTGTGCGCGCGTGCCCAAGATCCCGAGAGGAGAATGGAGGAGAAGGGATTGCGGCGTGGCCATCCCCCCTGTGGGGTGATTTCTCACTTTCTGTCTCTATGTCTCTCTCTGCCTGTCTGGCGAGTGCACACGCCCTATAGCAAAAACCTCTCCAAAAAAAAAAATAATAAAATAAAGTAAAAAAATAAAAACAATATTTATTCCCAGAACACAGTCATCAAAGGAAGCATGTCAAAATGCTCATATTTTAGGCATAAAAGTATTGTGACCCTACATGGTAAGGCATAAAAAAATACAAGAGTACTTCAAACAGTTTATGGAAAACGGGGTTATAGTATTTTATTGGGTGCCAAAAATTTTCTGAAATCCATGCGTAATTTTTACTTAATATGCATTTTCCGTGAACTTCTTGAAGAGCCTTTGTACTAAGCCGTAAGCTTTGAGCTTTAAGCTTTTAGGAAAGTAGCTCTCACTCTGACAAGGGACAAAGAGCCACTGTGGTCACCTTCCACGGTAGCAGGTGGCTTAGCGATCCCTCACCGTGCGATTCGAGGTAACGGTAGGGTCAAGTCGATTCTAAGTGGAGTCAGATTTGAGCCAAGTCTAGGCTTTAATGGCAACACCCGAAGGGTGCGTCACACTCACCCTCTCAGAAGTTTGAACAGCATGCAGCCCAGGGAGAACCAGTCAGCGCTGCTGTCGTACGCCGTCCCCTTCTGCAGCACCTCGGGAGCCATGTACCCATGGGTGCCACTAGGGAGAAGAAAGCACACACGCAGTTACCAGAGCACACCTGGCTTAGACAGTGCTCAGAGCTGATCCAGAGGGTCGGCGTCACCTAGTGAAGGGCGGCAACTGTGAACCAGCGCGACAAAGTCATTGCGGCCAGTGGGAAAGCAAGTGTCTCTGCCTTCATTAGTACGCGACTCGGTGTGCACGGATGAGCACACGGCAGGAATGTGCCAAGCGTGCACGCCGGGGTCCAGGAGGTGACACCAGAACACTCTTAGGCCTTCTCGACTCCAGCTGTAAAGAGCAGTCCTGCCCTGGGACCAGCAGTTAGCGTAATGGCTATGTCGCTGGACTTCCATGTAGCCAACCGGAGTTTGAGTCCCAGACCCAGTGGCTTAAACTCATGCCGGGCACGTGTGCGTGCGTGCCCAAGATCTCGAGAGGAGAAGGGATTGCAGTGTGGCCATCCCCCCTGGGGGGTGATTTCTCGCTTTCTGTCTCTCTGTCTCTCTCTGTTTGTCTGCCGAGTGCATGCGCCCTATAGCAAAAACCTCTCAAAAAAAAAAAAAAAGAGCAGTCCTGCCCTTCATGAGCTCCTGCGTTGAGAGGTGTGGATCTGGCGAGGCAGGAAAGGGGGAGACAAGCATACAAGTACGCCGAAGTGCTGTGGATCTCGAGGGCACAGGGACATCCACCCCTGTGCAGTGCCACCTTTCACGTGAGGACCTGAGCTCACGCTTGCTAAGGGAGCAGATTTCTAGCTGGGTCACAGCCAGGGACAGACCCCAGAGGAGCAGAGAGGTGGGAGTGCAAGCCCACCAGGGTGTAAGATGGAGAAACAACGTGCCAGGTCTTAAGAGCCGCTCGAGGACAGAGGACTCAGTGCTGAGCAAATGCAAAGCTGGTTTTCAGGGAATCGAGATCCCTTGGGAGGACAACCATGGCAGATTTAGTTCACGCTCTGCAACTCCCCGCCCCTCCACGAAGAGCTGAGGCTGCACGGTGCTATGGTGAGCGGTGAGAGGCGGATGATGAGAGTTTTCAAAGATGCAGCCCGAAAGGGACCCTCACACGCCATTATCTGTGTGCCCACAGCCTCTTCATCCTTCACTGACTTTCTTCGCCAGCAAAATGGGTAATAAGATAACACCTCTGTCTCTCAGGGTAGCTGTGAGGAGTGCATGTATGTGTAGGTTTCGAATACCGTGAGCACAGAACTCAATCCAGGAGGGGGATTTTAAACCTCCATTCTTATCTCGCCATTTTTAACTTGCTTATGCTTGCCAATGGTGGGCATCCTTTCAGGAAAAATAAATAAATAAAAAGGGATCCTGGATCATCAATGACTCTGGGTCCATCACTGGGTCCAGAACTTTCTGTCTAAGAGATAAACGAAGGGACTGCAAGAAGTTCATGGGAAATGGAATTAAAGCACGAGTTGCTTTGGATTCAAAATTCTTTTTGAAATCTAGGCATAGGTTTTTCATAATACACATTCTCCATGAATTTTAAGACACTTCATTTTATGAAAGTTTCTGAAGGGTCCATCGAGGCAGGTGTAGTGTTCTAGAAAGCCTGCCATCCAGAACTTGAAGAGGATCGCGGAGACTCAGTGCGAGAGCACTGGGCATTTCTACACAGGATGGGAAGGATTCATTGCAGTGCTGCCTAACAGACCTTCCCCCAACCCGCCCCCATGGTGGCCTTTTAACATTTCACTCCCGGGATCGAGGCACAGCTCTGTAATGTAAAAACATCTACAGGGATAAATGAAGGAAGCGAATGTAAATCGGTGTGCCAAGCTTACACTGGACACATTAAAGCCAACATCAGACAGCCTGTCACTGTGGTTTCCGGATTCTGCCTCCACGGTAGGCACCAAGGCTTCCTGACACATTCCGCTACAGAGCTGTACGATGATTAATATGGAAAGAACACTTGAACGTCTTAAGACGCCGTGACATGAGGCGCAGCTTTGTGTTCTAAGATAAAACAAGCTCGTGCTCAAATTAGTCACTGACAAGCTGTTCAAGTCCAAAAGTCCTTTGATTTTTCACGGAGACTCCACAATTAATGTCTTAGTTTATGATCATTTGTGATTGTGTCATTAGAAGGACTCAGTCTAGGCTCAAAACAGGAACCTCAAGGGACCAGCAGTTGGCATAATGGCTATGTCGCTGGACTCCCATGTAGTCGACTGTGGTTTGAGTCCCGGACCTGGTGGCTTAAATTCACACCGGGTACATGCCCATGCACGCCCAAGATCCCGAGAGGAGAATGGAGGAGAAGGGATTGTGGCGTGGCCATCCACACTGGTGGGTGGTTTCTCACTTTCTGTCTCTCTCCTTCTTTCTGGTAAGCACAGGCACCCTGTAGCAAAAACTTCTCAAAAAAAACAGGAACCTCAATCACAAACCTACATTGCAGATGGGCCAGTCATCAGATGAGGTCCCAAGATCACATTTACAGCTTTGAAAAGACCCAAGAAACCAAGTTTGGGATGAAACTCTGGCCCGAAATGTTTAGTACTACGTAGATCATTTCAAAGCCTCAGGGTGTGCACCTATGCCATGTAAAGTACCCAGCCTTTGGAGTCAGCCACAAGGGGATTACAGTTCTAGCCTCAGGGCATGTCGGCTACATGACTGACTGTTCAAGATACTTGATTTCTCTAGACCTCATTTTCCATACCAGAAAAAGTAGATAACTGGGGCCAGCAGGTGGCATAGTGGTTAAGGTGCTGGACTCGCACAAGGCAGATGCAGTTCTAGTCCTGGACCTGGCAACTTGAAAGTCAAGTTGAGCGTGTGTGCTTGCATGTTCAAAATCCTGAGAGAAGAATGTAACAGAGGGGTTGCAGCATGGCCATCCCTCCAGGTGGGTGATTTCTCACTTTCTCATTCTCTCTCTGTCTTTGGCGAACACATTCACCCTTACAGCAAAAAAATAAAAAAAAATAAAAACTCTCTAAAAATTCCAAAAGGAACCAACAGATAGAGTAATGGTTACATTGCTGGACTGCCACATGGCTCACTGCAATTCAAGTCCTGGACCCAGAGGCTTAAAACTCACGTTGGGCACATGTATATGCATGCCCAAAATCCCGAGAGGAGAATGGAGGAGAAGGAATTGTGGCATGGCCATGGGGGGTGGGGGGGTGGGGGTGGTGATTTCTTGCCTTCTGTCTTTCTGTGTCTTTCTGTCTCTTTGGCAAGTGCACGCGTCCTATATCAAAAATCTTTCTAAGAAAATAAATAAAATATAAAATAGATAATAATACCTATTATTAGCTAACTATTCCCAGGAGTTGGCTATGCATGCCTGGGGTACCTGACACTCAGCCAGTAGCTCTGAAAATGCTGCAGGTGCTGCACCAACCCCCTCACCGCCACTTAATGGCTGGTAGTTCCACGAGGTCGGGGACTGGCCCTCACACACCACTGCATTGCCAGCAGCTGGCACAGGGCAAATGCTACAGAGATGCTTGTTGAACCAATGAGTCGATTTAGCCCTCACAACCATCCTATGAGGCAAACACGGAGTGGTTCTCTCTCCTTCACCGAGGAGAAAAATGAGGCTGCCATGACCTGGAAGAATTCAAACCCAGATTTGGTGACTCCAAAGCCCATGTTCTTAGCCACAAAATAAACACCTCTTTGACTTAAAAATATAGTACTGTAGGGGCCTGTAGGTGGTGTGGTGGTTAAGGTGCTGGACTTCCACATGGCCAACCGTGATTTAAGTCCTGGACCCGGCAGCTTGAAGATTAAGCATGTGTGAATGTGCGCCTAGAATTCCCAGAGGAGAATAGAGGAGAAGGGATTTCAGCATGGCCATCCCCCTGGGAAGTGATGTCTCACTTTCCCTTTCCCTTTCTCTCTCTCCCTCCCTCCCTCCCTCTCTCTCTCTCTCTCTCTCTCTCTCCAGCAAGCACATATGCCCTATGGCAAAAAAAAAAAAACCCTAAGATATATATGGTATTGCATTACATTTTTTTTTTCTTTTTTAGTTTGCAGTCGGGCATGTGAGTTTGCCAGAGACAGACAGAAAGAAAGAAAACCCCCTCTGGGGGGATGACCATGCCACAATCCCATCCCAGTCCTCTCAGGATTTGGGGCATGCACACACACACACACACACACACACACACACCTAGCGTGTTTTTCAAGTCACTGGGTTCAGGACTCAAACCGTGCATTCAGCCATGTGGGATCCAGCGCCTTAAACTCCACGCCACCTTCTGGCCCCATCATGATACATTTTTTAAGTACTGGTGTCACTATCGTTATTTAAACCCGGACGCCCATCTTCTCAATCCCACCTCTTTACGGATGTTATTTAAATGCTGTGTTTTCCAGAGCAGGCAGAAGGACAATCCACAGAGCTGATGTGCGAATTACAGTCAAAAGTGGGCTAGGCCCTATAAGAAATTAAATAACCCCATGACCGAAAGTTAATTCCTTTCGAAGATTAACTCTTAGGAACTCCTGGGATTCATATTTAGTTATGACTATACTAAATGGAAGAAATTAGCATACCAAATAGCTGAGGCATTAAACATTCAAATGACTCTCTTAAAAATGTCTGATCAACTCCCTGAGAGAAGCTTATACAACCACAGGTTCCGGCCTAATAATTGTAAAGTGCTAGCAAAATGCTAATGCTTTTATCGCTGTATCCCAGATTTGGTAGAAAAAGAGAAGTCTGTTTAGGAAGATGGAGTTGCTCACGATTACATGTGATCGGGGCTTTACAAGGCCGCGCTGATTAATCCCGTCCCTCATCAAGTGTTGCGATTCAGAACCACTTTACTTTGAGTTACACAAAGAGAAGGGTCTGGAGCTTATTTTCCACACGGATGCACGAAATGTGACTCCTGGGGGTTTCTGCAAGACCATCCGGCCCGGAGACGAACAGATGCTAATGAAACAGGATTCTAAAAGATTTGGTGCTAAGAATGAGACATTCGGAAAGACAAAAGAAAGCACAAGTTGTCTGCTTTTCCACAATTTGCACACGTGTCCACACTTTTTTTTTTTTTGAGAGGTTTTTGCTATAGGGCGCGTGCGCTCGCCAGACAGACAGAGAGAGACAGAGAGACAGAAAGCGAGAAATCACCTCCCAGGGGGATGGCCACGCCACAATCCCTTCTCCTCCATTCTCCTCTCGGGATCCTGGGCACGCACGCACACGTGTCCAGCATGAGTTTTAAAAGCCACCAGGTCCGGGACATGAACCACGGTCGACTATGTGGGAGTCCAACAACATAGCCATTATGCTAACTGCTGGTTCCCACGTGTCCACACTTTCCACCTGGGTAAGCTGATATCAAAGAAAGAGGAGTAACAGCCAGTGCATATTCTGCTCTGTCTCTGCAGAGGCTCGGGGAGCGGCCACAGGCTCCTGCACCTTCTGAGCAACCCCCGGTTCAGAAGGCCTTGGGCCAGGGCCGGCATGCCCCCGTCAGGCCTGGCCACTGCCAGACGCAGGTCAGTCCATGAGCTGCCAGGCGCTGGCTGAGGACTGTGCTCTCAGGAGCCACCTCCACATAGCAACTCAGAGGACTGGGGCGACTCCCAATCTACCACGATGACGATAGTGAGATCTTGAACTGCTATCGGTATATGCCCTACTACTTTCTTTTGTTTGTTTGTTTAAAAGACTAATTTACCTTTTAAGAAAAGAAGTCTTGAGCCAGCAAGTGGCATGGAAGTTAAGACTGCGACACATAGCCAACTCCAAGATTCAAGTCCTAGAACTGGAGGCTTGCAAATCACACCAGGCACGTGTGTGTGTGTGTGTGTGTGTGTGTGCCGAAAATCCCAAGAAGAAAATGGAGAAGAGACTGTGGTGTGGACGTCCCCCTGGGGAGTAATTTCTCACTTTCTCTCTCCTTCTCTGCCTCTGTCTCTCTCTGATAAGTGCACACACCTATAGCAAAATTTTTTTTTAAATTAGATAAAATTAAAAAGAAGTCTTTTGGAAAACAAGAAATGATGGAGGGAGAAACGGCCGAGGGCCTGCCGTGCAGGGCTCTGGGCAGCTGCGGCTGTGCCTCCCTCAGCACACGGGCTCTTCCCTCTATCCTCACGACCTGCGATCGCCTCTACTTTGTGGACGGAGAGACCAAGGGTCAAGCAGGTTCACTGACAGACTTGGGGTCACACAGACAGCATGAGTTCAGGTTTCTTTTGAGAGTCGACTCTTTGCAGGAGATGACGCTGGACCTTGGGCAGAAGAGTGACACTGGGGGTTAATGCATGCACCCCGGCGACAGTGACAGACACACTCGCTCTCCTCTCCTCTCCTGCTGCTGTAATAGCGGGTCTCCCTGACCCAGCATAACCACAAACTGAAAATCACCGCTGATGAGAGGCAGCGGCAGAGCCGATGTCCAGGCCAGCGTCTGACAGGATACATGGGACACCCTGAACAGACGACAGCAGACAGGGATTGAGTGACGTGCTACTTACACGCTCGCGTGCGGCTTCTTTTTGGAAAAATCACAGGCGAGCCCGAGATCTGATATCCTTACGTGTCCGTGTTCATCCAAAAGGATATTTGCGGGCTAAACACAAAGAGATGATCTTAGAGAGTCTCCAGAGTGCCACAGGGACTTTGAGGTCTTCCACAGACAGACATGCTAGATAGCTTATCATTTCTCGTCGTTTGCTCCTAAATGTGAATTAGAGTTGCCCTTCAAACAACATGGGGGTCAGGGCACCACTGCTCACACAGTCAGAAATTTGACTCCCCCAAGCGTAACTGCCAATAGCTTACTGTGGACCAGATGCCTTACCAATGTAAACAGTCAATTAGTACATATGTCATACATGTATTATATACTGTATTCTTACAATAAAAAATAGCTAGAAAAAAGAAAATGTCATTTATAAAATTAAAAAGCAAAACGAAAACACAGGGTCAACCTCAAGCCTAGTGATTAAGGGAGCCAGATCCCGTATGGCCAACTGCCGTTTGAATCGTGGCCCAAAGCATGCTGGGTACACATGTGTGCAAGTCTAAAACCCAATGGGATGGAGAAATGGAGAAGGGATAGTGGCACAACCATGCTCCCCTTGGGGCTACTCTCTCCTCTCTCTCTCTCTCTCTCTCTCTTGCTTGATTTTTTTTTTCTCTCTCTCTTCTGGCAAGTACACAGGCCTTCTGGCAATTAAAAAAGAGACAAATAAAATAAATTTACAATATTCTTGAAAAACATCCACGTGGAAGTGGACCCACGCATTTCAAACCCACAGTTGTCCAAGAGTCAACAATTGTATAGTTTATACCATCACATCAAAGTAGGGCCTGATACTGGGAATAATGTCTTCCATGTTAACATCAACAAGAATGTGGCAATGTAGAGGTAAAGGATTCTGCTCATTAAAAATGAAATGCAGGGGGGTAGCAGGTGGTGTGGTGGTTGAGGCGCTGGACTCTGCCGTGGCTGACCATGTTCGAGTCTCGAACCTGATGGCTTGCTTCCTCACTTTCCCTCTCTCTCTGTTTCTCTCTGATGAGCACACATACCCTGTAACAAATTTTAAAATAATAATAATAAATAAAATTAAATAAATAGTTCTTGAAAAAATAAAAGAAAAAAAGAAATGAAACACAGGGTAGGTAACACAGAAGGGTCATGGCCACAGTTCAACAAGTTAGAAGCACTTCCTTTCCATTGTACGGAGAACTACGGTATACCCAGAACAGTGTGCCTCTTGGCGATGCGGGTGGCGAGGCCACCACCTTAAGTGAGCCATAGCACTTCTGAGAACAAGGCCAGTAAGTGCTGAATGGAGGGGAATCTTGCAAGAATGTACTAACCCGGATTTAAGGAACCCAAATGTTCCACAGCGCCACACTAATCCCGATAAATGTCCTCTCTGTTGATTCATACATCATCAACATCGGGCCCGACCAAATGACCAAATACGATTTGGACCACAACTCTGATGAAATGTAGCCATCTAGATTAGATTTAGTCAGCATAACCATGGAAAACAAAGCTCTTCTCCCTAATATACATTGAATTACAGTCATCCTAATACTTTCCTCCTGGAGATCAACTATTGTTTTGCTTGATATAAAAATAATGATATGCTCTTACAAAATGGGTGCATGAATAATCATGAGTGACTAGAATTAGGTTTGAATGGAAATTAAATAATACCATTGCCTACTAAATAGTGTTAGAAAACAAAAATACGGCATAAAGATGATTAGAAACCGGTTATAGATTTAAATTGGAATATATTACAATAGCACTTCATGGGCCTTCAGCGTGCATTTTATTCTTCTGTAAAACTCATACGAGGAAACAAAATACCATGTGCCAGTCAGTATGTAATTGTTTCTACTTCAATAAAAATACATTTTTCCTTCATGCTCCTATGAAAACTAATGGTTCGTTAACCTCATAAAGAGCTTTAAAATTCAAAATATTTTGTGAAAAAAAAATTATGCTTAGAAATAAAATATAATTTTTAAAAATATTTTAAAAGGTAACCTTCAAAAGCTAAAAAATGGGACCAGCTGATAGCATGGTGGTTGAAGTGGCTTGATCCCACATGGTTGACTTTGAGATTCGAGTCCTGGACCTAATGGTTTTAAAAACACTCTGGGTGCATATGCATGTGTGCCCAAAATCCTAAGAGGAAAATGAAGGAGAAGGGACTTGGGTGTGGTCATCCCCCATGGGGGAATGTTGCTTTCTCACCTTCTCTCTCTGTGTGTCTGTCTCTCCAGTGAGTACACATACCTGGAGCAAATTAAAACTAAACAAAACAAAAAAAGCTAACAAGTACAGGTCGGCTCCACGGTGCAGTGGTAGTGCCCTGCCCAAGAGCAGGTGGGTCCCACATGGCAGCCATGGATTGAATCCCCAGCCTGGGACATCTGAAACAGGCCGGGCGCACACAAGACCACCCGAGATCTAACTGTACGGAGGACTGGGAAAGAGACACCCAGGTGTGACCCTGTGAAGAGTCCTTTTCCCTCTCTCCCTCTCTCTCTTTCTCATTCTTACATGCACATGCTCTATTATGAATAAAGGAGAAATACTTGTTTTAAAAAAAAAAATCTATTCATGATTTTTAAAGTGATCTCCAAGCCATGTGACACTTGTGAGAGTGACCTCTGGAGGGCATTCTCCAGGCTGATCAGCCATCCACCCCTCAAGGACCAGCCCTGCCTGAGGAGCTATGACTCAGCCCTTCTACGTCCTGGCTCACAGTTTACGAGCCCAATAAGATGGGTGTTCTCTGCTGCTTCATCGTCACACATCTCCAGCTCGTACAGAGAGCCATGGCCAAATTAGTGCTTAGTGAACATTAATTGAAGTGCGATTAATCATAAAATGGATGACACCAAAAAGAACTTCTACTCTGCTTTTCATTCATTAATCAGTTAAAGTTTTTGACTTTGTGCTGCGTAATGAACATTAATTGAGTTGCAATGAATCATAAAATGGAGAATACACAAAAAAAATTCCTACCCCGGACCAGTCACAGGTGTGGTGGTCCAGAAAGCTAACGGTTCCCACTGGCCAGCTGTGTGGCCAATGCCAGGTCCATGTGTATGCGTACTTGAAATCCCAAGAGGAGAACGGAGGAAAAGGGATGACTGCGCAGCCATCCTCCTGAGGAGTGACTGTCTCACTTTCCATCTCTCTCTCGGTACCCTAGAGTAAAACTTACAAAAAAAAAAAAAATCCAAAAACCTACCCTGCTTTTCATTAATTAATCCATTAACATTTTTTACTTAGTGGGTTTTTTTTTAAAGAATTATTTATTTTATTTATTCATTCATTTATTTTAATTTGACCAGAGAGAGACAGAGAGAGAGAGAAGGAAAGTGAGAAAGCAAGTCACTAGCTCCAGGACTCGAATCATGGTAGGTCATGTGGGCGTGTACAACGCCTTAACCACCACGCCCCCTGCTGGCCCTGACTCAGTGTTCTGACTTGCGGCATCAGGCACTGCAGTGATGGCAGTGAGGAAGGCTGTCCCATCCCTGCAGCATCCGATGTGGCAGAAACAGACATCACCCAGATGATGACGTCATCGGGCTGGGATGAGGGCTATGAGGAAAGTGACAGGACTCTCTGGAAGACTAGGGCCATCAGCAGAGCCCCACCACCACCCCCCCACACACACACAGAATGAATCTGCCAACCGGCCTCACCTTCAGATCTCTGTAGACGACAAATCGATTGTGCATATGCTCCAGCCCCAGAATGATTTCCGTGGCGTAAAACCGCATCTCCTTCTCGGAGAACACCCCGTGTTGGGAGAGGTGGTAGTGCAAATCGCCCCCTGGAATCAGAGATTCAGAATCTCATCCAAAGCAGAACCACTTAAACAGAACAAACACTGCTGTCCCCAGTAGCAGAGACACAGGAGAAGAGGTGAACTATGCTTCTGTTTAGCCGGTACACCTTGCTTGAAATTTTGCAGCTTGACCAAACACTTTACACATTCTAGAGAAAATGTAAGCGCTGAGCAGACGGACGCAATGATGCATGGCTGGACAATACACTAAAATACACGCAACCATCCTGGGTGGGCAGCTCAGCACCTAGTCACTCATCGCAAAGTGGGACTAGCTAACCCGCTCTGCTGCTTACATCCTAATACCTGAGTAAACCTAGGGAGTGATCCAACAGGTGGCTTGGCGTCTGGCTCTGGAGACAGGTAAAAACATAAATAAATAAAAAATCAAAGTAGATCGTGTGGATAGATATCTGATAAGGCAAATACAGTACAATTTTAACTGGAAAAGTCCAGGTGGTGGGTATTTGGTTGAACTCAGTAAAATTCTTCCAACTTGGCTACATGTCCGATATGTTTCAAAAATGTTGGAAGAAGAAACTAACCATATGGCCTCAAGTTCCAGAGATGGAGAACGCCACCAACTCGAGGCAGGAGTCTTTATAGACTCATAAAAGTTAATGTGTCTCAATCTTATGGCCCTGGCCTGTTACGAGTGTTGTTCCTCTCCTTACATACGAGGGGGGGATTCAAAATGTTCATGGAAAAAATACAATGAAAAAAAAAAAAGAATCAAAATCCTCACACAGTCTTTTCATAACAAGTATTTTCCATAAACGTTTTGGAGATGCCTTGTGTCCCTCAATAACCACCACTGGATCAAGACGTGAAGCTGTCCAGCACCCCGGCAGGCTCCCTCACGCCCTTGTCCAGTCAGCACCTCAGATCCCAGCTCCTGGTCAGGCAGGGACCTCTCCTACCTTTGCTCGTCATCGACTAGTTGTTGTTGTTGTTGTTGTTGTTTGTTTGTTTGGACAGGTTTTTGCTATAGGGCTTGTGTGCTCGCCAGAAAGACAGAGAGAGACGGGGAGACAGAAAGCAAGAAATCACCCCCTGGTGGGATGGCCATGCCGCAATCCCTTCTCCTCCATTCTCCTCTCAGGATCTTGGGCACGCACGCACACACGCCCAGCATGAGTTTAAGCCACCAGGTCCGGGACTTGAACTGCTGTCGACTACGTGGGAGTCCAGCGACATAGCCATTACGCTAACTGCTGGTTCCATCATCTATTAGTTTTGTCTGTCCTGACACTCACATACGTGGGATCACTGAAGGATATACATTGCTGTGTCTAGCTTCTTCTGTCAATTATTGTGTCTGGGCATAAAATTCTTTCATGTTTTCTGATAAATCTGGTTTTAAACCAAATATTCACAACATAATAAAACTTCGTACAAAGTTTAAAAAAAAATAGGCTTTGAGTTGTTGAATTGTATGTCTTGCTAGTTCAGCTCTTGATATTGATGGTCCTTTGAATATATACCCCATGTCACTGTCTAGTATTAGAAAGTTACTTTTGTAGCTGAGCAGTTTTCAGCATTCACAGGGTGACTGCTCATAGTTCAAAGACCAACATTCACACTGAAGATTTGGGAGGTATGGAAGATTGGGCTAAAAATCTGTACTGGCCCAGTCAGTGCTTCTGAGTCGGTTCTTATGTACAGTCCTATCTTTGGCCTATAGTCCTATGATGCATTTCATCACCAAGAGTTGAGGGCCAAGAAATAAGCTAATTAAAGATCTAGGCCAGCTGTATCCAGAAAACCAAGTTTCACTCTAAGTATTTTCTGAGAATCTTTTCAAGAAAATCCAACTTCCTGGAGAGAGACGGGGAGGTCCGGAGGTAATCACGGCCAACATTTTTGAGTGAATTTTAACTGAAAATTGGAGGATAAGCGCTTTCCCCGGGGTCACCCCTGTAGGCTAGCAGTCAAGCCCAGTGCGTTGGGAGCCAGATCCCAAATGTCTCACCACAGTTCAAATTCCTGCCCTGGTAGCTTGAAGAACATGCCAGACACATAGTGTATGTGTGCCCCAGATTCCGACAGAATGGGGCAATGGAGGAAAAGAGGATTGCAGCATGGCCAGCACCACTTGGGAGTGCTTTCTTCCTGTCTCTGATGAGTGCACATGCCCTTTGGCAATTTACAAAATGAAGGGAAGGGAAGGGGAGGGGAAGAGAGGGGAGAGGAGAGAAGGAAAGGAGAGGGAGGGGGAGGGAAGGAGAGAATGGGGAGGGAAGGGGAGGGGAAGGGAGGGAAGGAAAGGGAAGAATGGGAAGGAAAGGGGAGGGGAGGGGAAAGAGCTTTCTTTAAGAGGAATTTAATTATCTGGAAGACCTAAATTTCCAGTCTGTCTATAGTAATACAGGTTGAGTACTCTGCCCAAAATACTTGAGACCTGAAGTGTATTGGATTTTGGATCTTTTGGACTTAAGAACATTTACAAATGTGCAATGAGATACCTTGGGGGTGGGACCCACGTTGAAACACAGAATCATTGATGTTTCGTGTACACATAGCCACAAGGTACTTCTCAGCAGTGTTCCTGTGCTGCAGCATTCGACTATGGCCCACGTGTGAGGTGAGGAGTGACGTTTTCTACTAACGGTATCACGTCAGCCCTCAAAAAGTGTCAGATTGGGAATTTCAGATTGAGCGAGGCTCCACCTGCCCACAGTAAGATTTAACATGACGGCAAAGTCGTCCATACTCAGACTTCCCACGTTTCCCTTACCGTTCATGAGATCCAGGATGAAGCACAGTTTGTCTGGAGTGTGGAAGGCATAGGTCATACAGACAATGAAAGGGCAATCCTAGAGTGAAACAAACAAACAAAGGTTTATAAGGAAAGCAAACGCTAGCCTGGAAAGAACATTTACCACTAAACATCATGCCATGGATACTTATCCACTCCACCATCCCATGCAGTGAGCACAGACATCGGCGGGGTAACGTTAAAAATCACAGTAAAATGGATCTGGTTACATAATAAAAATGCGTTGAGACACACATGAGTAATTGCAACAGATGAACTTGACAATCCTGTCTCACTTGAATTAAATCATGGCTCTATCCCAATTACATCCTCTTCAAAAGATTAGGATTCTACAGAAAAATATTACTGTCTTACCCATCTTTTTTGTTGGTCAATGTTTTGGTTCTGGCTAGTCAAATACCGATTTCAATCTCTGCTTTTAAAGTTGGAAGTACCATACTATGGGGTGGGGAGTGGGGGGATGCCATCTGTGTTATTGTTTTGAAACACTGACGAGAAAAACTGTAATTAAATTAGCATTTGAAAGTTGAAAAACATACCATGGCTAGAAACTGAATAATTCAATTGTGAAGATTTCAGTTTTCCCCTAGTTTATCTATAGATTCCATGCACTTGTAATTAAAAATTGACAAGCTGATTCTAAAATAGAAATATAAACCAACAATAATGGTTTTGATACTGTTACAGTCAAACAAAACTGGAAAATGTGTTAGCGTTAGATATCAAGACTTATTAAAAAAACAGTAGTAATTCAACTAGTGTGGTATTATATTATCCCAAGGATGAACAAAGAGACCATGGGACAGAATAAAAAATCCTGAAATAAGCCTACGTATAAATGGTAACTGGATTTGTGATAAAAGTGACATAATGAGGGGAAAAGATGGCTTTCTCAATAATGGAAAAAGATGGCTTTTTTCAATGATGGTACCAATAATGGCAACTGATTATCTGTATAATAAAATATGAACCTTGACCCCTACCTCACACCATATACTAAAGATACCTCCTGCTGATACAAATCCAAATGTGAAAAATAAAACAATAAAGCCTCCAAAAGAGAAAAAAAAAAGAGAGAGAATATCTTCATGACCTTGCAGTAAGTAATGATTCCTTAAGAGTCACACAGACACACACCAAAAAAATACCACTAACAATAAAAATAGAGATAAATTGGACTACAATAAAACGAAGAACTTCTGTTCATCAAAAGACACCATTTGGAGTATAAAAAGCCACAGAATGGGAGGAGATATTTATAATCCATAAATACACAAGACTCATAACTAGAATATAGAAAGAACTCTTCTAAATTAATAGAGAAAGTCAAATAACTCATAGGAAAATGTTTTTAAAAATTAAATACACACTTCATATGAAAAGGTATCAAATGGCCTCTAAGCCCATCAACTATGCAATCTCAGATATATTCAAAGAAATGGAAATTAAAGCCGTAACAGGCTGTCATTTGAAAAACCACAAGAATGATTAAGGTGAAAAAGATTGATGATAGCCAAGTTAGAAAGGTAAGAACTGAATGGACTTTCCTATATGGCTACTGGGAGGGCATAGTGGTACGTTAGCAAACTCTTTGGTGGGATTTACTAAGGCTGAACATCTCCTGCAAACCCCATGACCCAGCAATCTTGCTCTGAGGTAGGAAGACACCTAGCAGCAATCTTTTCTCATGTGCACCCGGAAACCTGCACAAGAACGTTCGTAACAGCGCTGCTTGCAACGGCCTCCGTCAGGAGACAGCCCAGATGTCCATCAAGAGTTGAATACATGAAGTGTGGGATATTCACAGAAGGGGACACTATAGGGCAGGGGTCAGGAACCATTTTCTCCAACGGGCTGAATTGTAAATATTTTAGACGTTGCAGGTGTCTGTCATCTACTCTTCTTTGCTTATTTTCTTCACAAACCTTTAAAAGTGTAAAAACCATTCTTAGTTCACGGGCTATACAAAACAGGGCCACCAGTTCAATGTGGTTCCCAGGCCACACAGAGCTGGCCGATCCCTGTTACCCAGCTACGAGCGGAAGCTATCGCTGTGTACAACACCGATGACTCTCACAAGCAGCACTGAGTGAGAGACCACACACAAAAGAGCACATTTACATGAAGGTCAAACAAAATGAGCAGAGCTAGATTACAGCGTTAGAAATCTGGAGTGTAGTTATATGGGGGACGGGGTTAGTGACTGAAAGAGACACAGAGACTTCTGGAATGGTAGTGACTTTGTCTTGCTCTTTCTGTCTCTTGTTCCAATCCTTTCTTTTTTAATCATAAATTGACAATTTACCATAGTATAAATGTATGGGGCATAAAGTGATAGTATGATTAATGAACACAAATGTGGAATAATTAAACGGAGCTAGCTAACATGTCCATCCCATCAAATGTTTAATATGTTTTATAGAAGGGGCATTTGAAATTCACTCTTAGCAATTTTGAAATGTATCATAGTCTATTAGTAACTATGTTCACCGAGCAATATAACTCGAAGGAAACACAACATCCTCCTTCTGTCTGAGATTTTCAACCCTTTGATCATAATCTACTCACTATCTCCACCCTTCAGCCTCTCTAACCGCCATTCTTCTCTCCACTCCTGTGATCTCGATTTTATTTTATTTTATTTTTTAGGCTTTTGCCATAAGGCATGGGTGCTTGCTCAAGAGACAGTGACAGGGAAAGTGAGGAAGCATCCACTAGAGAGAATGGCCACATCACAATCCCTTCTCCAGTCTCCTCTCGGGATTTTGAGCACACACACACACATGCCCAGCATGATTTTCAAACTGCCAGGTCTGAGACTTGAACCGTGGTCAGCCATGTAGAAATCCAGCATCTCCATCACCACGTCACCTGTTTATCCCAGAGCTCAATTCTTTTAAATCACAAATATAAGTGAAAACACACAGCACGTGTCTTTCTGTGCCTGGCTTATTTCACTTGGCATAATGTTCTCCAACTGCATCCATGCTGTTGAAAATGACAGAATTTCCTTCCTTTTTAAGATGGAATAGTATCCCACAGTTTATCCCTTGATCTGGATGCTGGAAACACTCACGTGTGTTCCCTGGTGAAAATTCATCAGTGCTAACGTGCTAGCTCTACCTAGATTCTTTACATAGTGTCTAATCGCCACTAAACTAATGCAAATGAAAAAGACATACGTAATCTACATCCACTTTTTTTCTTTTTTAGACAGAGATTTTTGCTATGGGGTGTGTATACTCACCAGGGAGACACAGAGAGACAGACAGACAGAAAGTGAGAAATCACCCCCAGTGCGGATGGCCACACTACAGTCCCTTGTCCTCCACTCTCCTCTTGGGATTTTGGGGCACACACATCCGAAGTGAGTTCTAATCCACCAGGTTTGGGACTTGAACTATAGTCAACTTCCTGGGAGTTGGGCAATATAACCATGATGCCATCTGCTAGTCCCTACATCCACCTTCTTAACAGATAATACACAATTACTAAATTCCCCAAAGGTCATGTTCACGTTTCAGCAGAATAGTGTGTAAACGGAATTTGCACTATTCAAATCTCTATATTGAGGGGATACAGATCATTTGGAGCTAACACATTCTTATCTACTGAAGACTCATGAAATAGAACTCTATTTCTATTCATCTTCCAAAGAAAATTACTCCCGGAATGAACTCCAAAATGGATTTCTGTGGTTACTGAGTTTTCCTTAGTGTTCTGTTGAGATGGGGGGGGGGGTATTATTATTGATTTTAATATTTTTCTTCTCCAATGGGTAAGATAGAGCTGCTGTCCTTTTTCTGTTCAAAGCCCTGTGGCCTTTTCTGGTAGGCACCGTCTTGCTGGGACCACCTATGCGTGACCAGACCTTTCCCTCAGCCTCTGGGATAGCAGATTCATACTGCCCCAAATATCATGCCTTTCCTTTCCTTTTTTTTTTTTTTTTTTTTTAAGTTTAGTTTCTGATTTTTCGTTTGTCTGTTTGTTTTTCACTCTAGGGCATGGCACGTATGCTTAGCAGAAGTGGCGTGGCTTTCACGTCACTTGCTGGCCTCCATCCTCCTTCCTTAATGGAACTCCCCAGGTGCTCTTGTTCCTGGTTTATGAACCATCGTCTGTAGGGCAGGGGAGCGTGAGAACCCAGAACTTGGTGAAGCCGGGGTCTTCCCCAGCTTGAGCTACCAACAGTGCGCACTTCACCCTGGGGACAAGTGGGCCCTTCCAAGGGGGATTTCTGAACATGACAGTGTGTGATCCTCCTAATGACAGCCCTGAGAAGACAGGAAGAGGCTAAACTCTCCTGCAGATAGGACGGTAGTCTGATGAGGCCTGTAGGTTTAGAATCAGTGGCTCTCTGACTAGGAAGAGCTCTGCAAAAAGAAAAAAACATCACCTTATTTGGCATCTTAATTTTAAAGACAGAGGGAAACTAAGGCCCCCGAAAAGGGGCATGACCTGCTAGGTCAGAGGTCTCTCCTTTACTGAACTCTAGCCAGGATCCTCAAAGCCCTCTTCCCTGTGGCTCCCGCCCCCGAACGGCCGGCCAGCCGTGCTGCCGAACGGCCGGCCCCCCTC
>NW_006159701.1:874730-874978 GCF_000334495.1 Tupaia belangeri chinensis | reverse complement strand
GGGAGAAAAAAAAAAAATGCACATTGATGAATGCAGCGACCTGTATGGGCACAGCTGGGTATTACTTTATAGTGTGTTCATTCTGCTCACCGGGGTTTATGCCTAGGGTCAGACTGGGATGCGTGTGTAGGTTTGTGTCAGCTGTGCTGGCTGGTGGATTGATTTGGGCTAATTGAGTTCATTGGCAGAACAATTGAATTGGGGGGGGAGGAAGGTATGGAGGACAACCATGGATGCCAGGGAAAAAG
>NW_006159701.1:869670-874431 GCF_000334495.1 Tupaia belangeri chinensis | reverse complement strand
AAGAAATGGAAAATTATTTGTTGATGATAACATGTATGCTGATGTGCTTGATTGAACCAATATACAGTGTAATCTGGATGGAAAATCTCATTTTGCATGTTGTAATGATGTACAGTGAATGAATGTAAATAAATAAAGTTAAATAGAAAAAAGAAAAGAAAAGAAAAAAAAAAGCCCTCTTTGCTGTGAGGACTCAACCTTGGCCAGTGAAAGCTTAAACAAATACTAACCTTGTTTCTAACAGCATAAGGCCACCCCCCCATCCCCGCCCCCGGTATGGCCCTGAACCCCTTACAGGGCCTGCCTGAGAAAACTCAAGGCTTCCCAGAGTCCCTGCCTTCTAGTCTCAGGGGAGCACAGGAGCCTGCCTTTTATGGGGGCCAGACAGCTCTCACATGGACCGAGCCTTTCTTTCTGCTTCTCACAATTTCACCTCCCTGGCCCTGCTCAAGCTATTCACACTCTCCGCCATTCTCCCTTTAAACCACCCTGTCATAGCTCCACAGGACAGAAAACTGCTTTTCTTGAAATTAAATAAACAAATAAATAGGGACCAGCAGATGGCAAAATGGTTATGTCCCTGGACTCCCATGTAGTCGACCGTGGTATGCATCCTGGACTCGGTGGCTTAAAACTCACAACCAGCGTGCGTGTGTGCGTGCGTGCATGTGTGTGTGTGTCCAAAATCCTGAAAGGAGAATGGACGAAAAGGGATTGAGGCATAGCCATCCCCCGGTGTGTGTGTGTGTGTGTGTGGCGGGGGGGGGGGGTTACTTCTCATTTTCTGTCTCTCTCTGTCCGGCGAACACATGCACCCTATAGCAAAAATCCCTCTCTCAAAAATAATAATAATAAAAAAATAAAATTTAAAAAGCAAACTAAAGACAGTGCAGGAGGAAGGTGGACAATGGGGAGGTGGGGAAGGAAATGGGGGGAATAAAAGGCAAAACATTTAACGGACACAAAAATGGAAAATTGCCTGCTGATAATAATGTGTATGAAAATATGTCTGGACCAATAAGCAGTGCATTCAAGGCAGCAAAATTCATTTTGTATACTGCAAAGACGTACAGTGATTAAATGTAAAATAAACAAAATAACTTTTAAAAAAGGATAGAGCGCTCGGCTCTTTCCTCTGCTGTCCGTAGTTACCAAAGAAAAATCTGCATTCAGTGTTCTCACGTCAGGCTGTACTTCTCTTTGACACAATGTAAAATCAACAGGCAGGGAAAGGAGTAAGATTGGGTTACTTCTGCAGAACTCATTGGCTGTGATCCCTACATCTCTCCAGACGTTGAGCAAATACTGTAATAAGTTTCAAGGAGAGGCCAGGACACATCATAAAAAAAAAATAATACTGACCAAAGTGGAAAAGCAGGCAGCAATCTAATGAGTGGTATGATAGAGTGCCCCAGATAATTATGGCTAAAAGGATCTGCCCTGATTACAAATCAGTGGCAAATAAGAGAAGCAGACTTTTAGAGGCAGACCCTTAAGAAAAGCTCCTGAGCAAGGAGCCCTCTTCTCCGAGTTCCTACCAGCAATGAGCAAAGTAGCTTGCATCTTGCAGAAACTCAGTAAAATGGATACAACGGGATGAGGCAGGATTTCCTTAAGAAATTCTCCACAGTGCAGTTGGAGCAATCTTTTCAAATTGCAAGGCGTATCATGTTCTCGTCTTACTTGAAACATTTTCAAGTGCTACATCAGATTTTTTTTTTTTAAGAGAGATTTTTGCTATAGGGTGAGTGCACTTGCTGGAGAGGCAGAAAGGAAGTCAGAGACCAAAGCAAGAACTCACCCACTGGGAGGGATGGCCATGCCACAATCCCTTTTCCTCCATTCTCTTCTCGGGATTTTGGGCATGCATGCACACACAGCCCACGTGAGTTTTAAGCTGCCGGGTCTGGCACTTGAACTGCAGTCTACTACACTGAAGTCCAGCAACATAACCATTACACCATCTGCTGATCCCACTACATCAGATTTTTAAGACCCTCCATAGTGGCCTCAAAAGCTCTTTAAGGTCTGGGACCAGAAGTTAACATAATGGCTATGTCGCTGGATTCCCAAGTAGTTGACCATAGTTCAAGCCCTGGACCCAGTGGCTTAAACTCACGCCAGGTGCGTGTGTGTGCTTGCCCAAGATTCCAAGAGGAGAATGGAGAAGGGATTGCAGTGTGGCCATCCCCCCTGGGGGGTGTTTTTTCACGTTCTGTCTCTGTCTCTCTCTGTCTTTTTGGCAAGTGCACACGCCCTATAGCAAAAACCTCTCCCAAAAAAAAAGAAAAATAAATAAAGCTCTTTATGGTCTGGCCTGGCCTCTGTCTCAGTCCGGCTGCATCTTGTACTATGCACACATACCATCACTTCAGAGTCTGGCGATCCTTGTTCTATATTCCTCAAACCTCCCGTGGTCAGGACGCAGAGAAGTGCTGGCCCCTCCACAGTCACCTCTGACCCCAGAGGAGCGTTGGCTGACATCTCCCCACATCGAGGCCTTCCAAGCACTGGGTCTGTCTTTCACGCCTCATGCCACGTGTCTCAACTACTGAGACATTCCAGGGTTGTTTGGGTGTCACCTTTTCTCATGCTAAGCAGCTCTAAATGAATAAAGACCAAGTCAGGGGTCAGGACCCCAACTGCAGTAGAGGGTCTGCTGCGACCTGGGCATTCAACTCTGGCTCGGGGGACTAAACGGACACTTCCAGTGACCCTCCGCCACCTAGTAACGGACCCGCGAGTGCTCTTCCCAGCAGTGGGTGCACTTATCCTGGGGTTCAAACACGTGCGTTTTCCTTTTGACCACCCAAGAATTGCAGAAGGAAACTAGGGACAGTGCTTCCTACTAGCTCTTTTGGAGTAGGGGTGGGGAGGGTAGGAGTTCTCAACCTGAGATTGGGGAGGAAGAAAAAGCTAAAAACAATCTCCCAGTAAAAGCAGTTCAGCTTCATGCCAAAACCACAGGAAATCCTACACAGGCTGATCTAAAGCTTTACCTAATAAAGTAATTTTAAACCAAGGATTACTCATAACCTATAAAAAGTGGCCTCTGACTGGCAAATACAGGTCTAAATAACTTTATTTATAAATGTATAACTCTATTTATAAATTTATATTTACACAAATATGTATTTATTCATTTTTGAAACACTGTATGATTTTGATACATAAATAAAAATGTAAACAATTCTTTTAAATTTTTAAACACCACACCGTTTTGATATATGAATAAAAAATATAAACAGTTCAAAGTAGTAGTCCAACATAACCACAATTTTTTTTGTTTTTTTACTTATTCCCTGAGGGTTAGACCAGCAAAGAATCATACAAATACTTAACCACGTTCCCCTTCACGTAAATAAAACATAAAATCACTCCATGAAAACTGTCCTTATATTTCCCAACTTCAAAACATTTTCTCCCATAGGCAGTCTTAAGAATAAATATCTAAGGCTTTGAAATAATGCATTAAAAATTAACATTGTGATGTTCACTCAGAATCATCAGTGAGCATGTCCATGCATCAAATATAAGACATGTCTATGTGTGATGAAAATGAGAAGCCAGGCCAGCAGGTGGCACGGTGGTGAGGGGGCTGGACTCCCATGTGGCCAACTGTAGTTCGAGTCCTGGACCTAGCAGCTTGAAATGCATGCCAGACATGTGTTCATGTGTGTCCAAAGTTTCAGGAGGAAAATGGAGGAAAGGGGATTGTGGCATGGCCAGACCCCCCTTACTGTCTCTCTCAGTATTTCTTCACCAAACGCATGTGCCCTATGGCAAAAACCTTTAAAAAAAAAAAAAAAGAAAGAAAGAAAGAAAGAGAAGCCAGAGCCATTCGTATTGATGTCCAATGTGCAGGCAGCTCGATTTCCAGTCCTGTTGCTTAAAAACTTGGTCACATACACAGGATGACTCCTTGGAAATGCTCGATGTCTATATGTCGAGAGTCGGAGGCACCGAGTTAGAAATCATGTATCCCTCCAGAGCTTTCATTTGATATAGTTTAGCCAAGTTATGTGATTCTTTTGCGTTGATAGCAAACAGCCCTCTAGAAGCACTTAAAACTAATGCTAGAATAATCTAGATCATAAAACTATAAAGAGAGGTTATGGCCTATGAAGTGATAAGAAAGCAGCACTGGCCAAAGAGTCTGGAGACTTTGCGTAAGATAATCAATTTCTCTGGGTCGCAGGTTCATTGCTCACTCGCTGAATGGTATTTTTGGATTAACCTTTAAAATCTGCTTCTTTTGCATCCTTCTGGTCAAAGTGACCTTATTCAGAACCTAGCTATAATAATTAGAAGCCGGTGTATCTTGCAGCACATACACCTTCCTGGCTAGGGTGTCTATTGGATTGTCGGGACAGTTATGCCGTGTTTTTCTATGCTTTTCTATGTGAAATGCATCATGACTTTTCTGAAGACCCAATGGCATTTAGTTCATATGTGAGCTGCACAGTAAGAGTCTAGCCATGGGCCAGCCCATGACTTAGTGGTTTAGGGGGCCTGATCCACATGGCCAACTGCATGGTTCAAGTCCTGGACCCAGAGGCTTGGAAAACATGCCCAGTGTGTGTGCATGCTCCAAATCCAGATAAGGGAGAAAGATGGAAGAAATAAGGGATGGTGGCATGACTACCACCCATGGAAGAGGGCATTTTCTCCCTCTCCTCTCCCTCTTCCTCTCTCTCTCTCTCTGTCCCTGTGTCTCTCTTTCTCTCTGGAGAGTGCATGCACATTATGGGGGGAAAAAAA
>NW_006159701.1:832788-869659 GCF_000334495.1 Tupaia belangeri chinensis | reverse complement strand
AGGCCCCCCACACCCCGTGCCATCCCTCGCCTCTGTCTTGCCCCCCCCCCCCGGCCTAATCTGCCACTGGCTAGCCACCATGCCAGTACACACAGGCTTCTGGGAGGGGGTTTCTCTGGCAGTGTCTTTTAAACACTAGCATCTATACAGAAAAATAAAAGTCGAGGTTTTGATCCTGGGCAATTCCACTAACAAACAAACAAACAACAAAGGTAGACCAGGAAGCTCTTTTGCAAGTAAACACAGAGTAAAATATCAATTCAACTAATGTGGAACTAAAAATAATAACTTGACATACAAATGAGAGGTCCGAAGAGGCCGAGACGCTGTGGTGCAGCAGAAACGCAAGTGTCTCGTGAGACTAGAATCCGGACGGCCGACCATGGGTTCAGAGCCCGAGACCAGCCTGAAAACAGCCAAGTGTGCACACAAGTGCCCAGGACCCTGAGGGGCTGCAGGGCTGGGGAAATGGGATGTGGCACAGTGCGACCCTGTGGAGGCCCTTCTTCTTACCCCCCTTCCATGCACACAAGCACTCTGTATCATAATAAAGAAAGAAAAAGGAAATAAAAAATAAAGAATAGGCGAATGCAGAGAAACGTGCCAGAAGTGGAAACGGCCGGAGCCCACAGCAGTGAGGGGCAGCAAGCGCCAGGCTGATAAAAAGTCACCTGGGAGTGAAACGCTGACTAGGGAGGGCCCAGAAGGACGCTTCAGACCTGACTACCCCACGTCGCTTCCTGTGTTTGATTACAAGCAGTGGGAGCTCCTTCTTTCTTTCTTTTTCTCTCTAGGTTAATACTTCTCATTTAGTCTCGTCTTGATCAAAGTCCAATGATTTTTTTTTTTCCTGTTAGGATTCTCTTCGGCCATCTTCAAACAAGGACCTCAATGGCAAATAAAGGGGTTCTACAGGGAGAAGTCGTGCGTAATGACGGTCGCTAGTACTCCTTAGCTTCCCGGGTCAAATGAGAGATCACCTCAAATTCTGACCCATCCAAAAGCTGGCCCGCCCTGTGACTAGCCAGAAAACAAGGACGAAAAATTACCCAGTATAGGACGAGCAAAGTTTGTTGTTGTGTGTTGTTTTGTTTTTTTTTCCCAAACAATGCTTTAAAAGCAAGGCCGGAAACTGAGCACTTACCCCCGTGCTGACAAGAGACAGCATGATCCTCTCGTTCAAGGCTAGCGTCTCCCCTTGCTTCATCTTGATCCTCTTCTTGTCCAAGCATTTCATTGCATACCTGGAGACGGAAACGTGACTGAACAACCTCAACTGCGACCACGTCTAGACTCATTGGAACGACGACGTCCTACGGGGACCGTTTCCGTAAACGCAGGCGACGTGTTCAGAAAGTGGCATGGCCCCCAGGTGCCGGGAAGGGGTACGCTTCCTTTGTATGTATTATGAGAAAAAAATGATACCTAGGGTATTCCTATCAGTATATGGAGAGACGTCTCAGTTAAATGCAGCGTAGGCGGATATAAATAAATTTGATGAAATACATTTTCTGTGGGTATCGTTGCCACCTCGGACTACAGGTGATGGGGACGGGGGTGCACATGCCCAAATTCAGCAGGTGCAACTGTGAGTCCATCAGGAAGGGGAGTGTCGGACTTTAAAAGAGTAACAACCAGCGAAACGGGAAGAGAGGGCACGTGTTCTAAAGAGCACGTCCTAAAATTCTATTTTATGGATTTGGCTTTAATTTTGATATTTAGGTGACCATATTTTAAATAAAAAGAATCAATAAGATATATATACACGTGTGTGTGTGTGTGTGTGTGTATGTGTGTGTGTGTGTGTGTATTTGGTTTCAGTGAATTAAGAAGAACCAGATGACAATGTAGGACTTTTGAAAATTTGGAATAAAAATATATTAAGAAAGTATAGGGAAGTTATGGCGTATAATCTATAATCACAGGTTTAAGAAAGCAGAATGTGGCCAGCAGGTGGCATGGTGGTCAGAGTGCTGGACTCGGACCGGGGTTCAAATCCCAGACCTGGTGGCTTGCTTTCTCACTTTCTCACTCCCTTTCTCTCTGTCTCTGTCTCTCTTTCTCTCTTTCATGCCTGTATCAAATGTAATAATAAGGCTGTTTAGTGGGTCCCATCTAACGAGAAAGATGGCACTGGCCATGCTGGTGCTGGTGGCTCGCTGTGGCCAGGTGCCCCGGGGGCCGCTGGGAAACTGTTGGGAAGGACTGCAGCGGAGGCTTCAGCAGAGCCGGCTAGGCTTCCCTAGTCCTCGTCCTCCGTGGGGACCAGCATTAGCACTTGAGGGCCCAGCCATATTTACAGAGCCAGCAGGTGCTACCAGTCCGAGTGAGGAGAATGCCAGCCTTTTGGACAGTATCTTTAGGATGGCAGCTCCCACAAGCAGACGCAGCCCTGAAGTTCACCGGTGTGGGAGAAGAAACCCTCAGAAGCTTCTAGAAGTTAAGAACGATATAGACGGGAGTCCCGAATGTGGTCATCTGAAACGGAAACAGGAGGAGGTGCGCAAGGGGACTGAAGGCATCAGACGGCAGCTAGGGAACCAGGAAGGGAGCCCTTTCAAGGCTCCTGCCATGGAGGCCGTGGTGCTGTACACGGGAGAGACGCCGTCTGAGCAAGATCAGGGCAAGAGGACCATGGGACGGGGAAGGAAGCGGCCCGCCTGGCTCACCCAGAACTGACAGCCACAGTGTGAAAAGAGGTAACTTCACATCGAAACGTTTCTGACAAAAAAAAAAAGATTCTTTGCCTTCGTGTTGTTGCTGTGCTTATTTCAAAATCATCAATATAGTTAAAAACCTTCTTTAGAAGTAGTTTTGTGGGGGATCATTGGAAGAATACTTCATGAATAAACTCGGAAAATATTTTTTTAAATGTAATAATAATGATAAATAAAATTAAATAAACAACTCTTTTAAAAAAAAAAGAGAGACTGCTTTTCCAGCGTGACAACAAAAGGTTAAAAGAGATATTTTGAAAGTATTTTTACAATTATTTCAGGGCCGTAAATTCTGTATGTGTGACTATCCATTCCCACTGATGGATTCTTCCATGGAGCTCAATGATCCCTATGGCCTGCTGTATCCGTGTGGGAGGACACAGGAAATCCACCTATTTCTTACTGATCATAATGTATGCTATGAGTTACAGAAAAACTGAGATAAGTGCTCACATTTGATATCTTTACCCACTTTTCCATGAGTTCCTATAACGAATTCAACTGATGAGACATTCTTCTCCTTCATTATCAAACATTAAAAACGCTGTGTTGTGTTCTTCCAGTATTTCACTACTATGACAAAGAATTTTCAAAGTACTTCATGCTACTGCCACTCTCAACCAGGATAGCTTTTAATAAAAACTTTAAATTTCAGACCAGTGCAAACAGTACCCACACGCCTTGGGCCACTGCGTAGGCAGGTGCATTCTCAGGCTCCCATTGAATGCCCTCAAAGCGTTACTGGGATAGGTGTCTGAAGACGTAAATGACAGTTCATAGTATACGAGTTGAACTAAAATTACTAAGGGGAAGGAGACTGATAGAGCCAATGCATGTATAATTGGCAGCCAGGAGACTGGCAAGGGCATAGGCAAGGGTTCTTAGGACCTGACACTTAACCACCTTCTAGCTGTATAAATCTCTACATGTGTCTGCTCTTCATCTATAAAACAGAGGCCATTTAGCACATGCTGGCTGTTTCTGAGAATTCATTGAAATAATATGATACAAAGAGATAAACTGAAATGATTTAATTCTGCAACATCATAAGATAGACTAGACATTCTAAATCCTTCCAACAGCTGCACTGATGAAGCAAAACTAGAAACATTTATTGAAATGTAACAAACAACATGTGCACCACTTAGGATCGCAAAGTTTTCTGTACAAATATATGGGAAGAACCTTCTTGTGGCCAGGGCTCTACCGGGCTCTAAGCACACTCTTATCTTCCAGCACTTGCTATAAGAAAAGCAACATTCCAAGTGCTATGCGGATGTATCATATTTACAATTACATTGTAACTCTCAGCAGGTCGTTACTTTTATGACCCCTGCTTACAGCGGGATGTGGAGGCTCAGCAAGGTCACAAATTTTGTCCAAGAAAGGAAGTTGGAAGCTGAGCTGGACTTAGCTGAGGAGACACTGCAGGATCCTCACTCCTAGTCACTAGGCTACAGTGTCTCACGTCTCAGCACCACACCAGATTTCAAACCTCTGGGAGCCAACCAGTGAGTTCACCCTGTACGAAGCTCTGATGCAGGAGAATGACAAATAGCACAGACGAGTAAATTTCAACTCCCAAATAAATTTTTTTTTAAATCATAATTTTTTTTTTGAAGTGCCAACTATTAGACCCATCTGAAAATGGAAAGGACTACTTGGCAAAGCTGTCGGCACCCAATTACAGGGCGGCCGAACAGAGGCTAAGCGACGGGCAACGGGGGAGGGCAGGCACTGTCTTAGGTGACCCTCATCACTCCTTTTTACACGGACTCAGCTATTTTCTAAACCAAGCTTCACTCTACTTGCTCATGGTTCTAAGCACCTGTCTTTCAATCAAACGTGGAGTTCTGGACCTAGCCAATCATACTTCTACATTTTCTTTCTCCTTTTTAAGAAATCTGTTGGCTTAACCTGTTCCTAATGATCAAAAAATAAATACATACAATAAAATAAATCCCCCATACTTAAGCGCGCCACTGTTTGCCTTCCAGGAGACCCACCCACCTGGTTCTCACCCATTCCCAATTCCATCCCCTTGACTTCCCATAAGGAAGTTGCTGGAATGATCACTGATCATCCTCAATGGGGCTGCCCTCTCTTCAGCCCCCAGATTTCTGATGTGTGGAACGGCCGTCTCCTGAAACGCTATGTCACCTCAAACTGCTCGCATGGAATCGTGCTCGGGTCTTTATTCAGAAGAGAATGTCTGTCTTCTGCAAAGCAAAGAATCCTTTCTGGTTTGGTCGGACTGGGAGGCTGAATGCTGAGGCGCTCCTGGTTGTCAGGCACTGTTTCTCCTTCAGCTCTGGGCACCTGGCTCCTCACCCACTGCCTGAACTATGGTGGGCGCCCAAGACACGGCGGCTGCTGAACTTCCAGCTCCGCGTGCTTCTTTACCAGCCTTAACAAGGCAACGGCCCGTTTCTTTCCGAGGTCAGTTACTTCAGGAGCAAGGTCACACCCTCCACTTTCTAGACAGGGATTTTCTTTTGATGCAAACATAAATCCTCTTAATAGTCCCAGTGACATACGTGAGCATAGGAAGCTTACATCTTTCCGGTGTCTGCTTTCCGGCAACCGTAAACTTCACCAAATCCCCCTCGTCCGATAATCCTATGTACGCTGAAGTCATTCATCGTCAACTGTGAAATCAAAACACAAAATGAAAACAGAACGTTGTCCTGCTACGAAGACTGTATTCATGCACAGCATATACAGAAATTACAACAGCCATTTGGAGGCAGGATCTGCCCCTTCTTTTTTTGGGGGGGGTGGGGAGAGGTTTTCACTATAGGACGCGTGCGCTCGCCAGACAGACAGAGAGAGACATAGAGACAGAAAGCGAGAAATCACCCCCCAGGGAGGATGGTCACACCGCAATCCCTTCTCCTCCGTTCTCCTCTCGGGACCTTGGGCACGCATGCACACGCGCCCGGCGTGAGTTTTAAGCCACCGGGTCCGGGACACAAACCGCGGTCAACTACGTGGGAGTCCAGCAACATAGCCATTATGCTAACTGCTGGTTCCTAAGGATCTGCCCCTTCTGAGACTGATGACTCCTTAACCTGGAGGATGAGACGTGCGAGTCGGAAAGATTTCTGTAACCCTCTTTGGCCTCCACCTCCAAGGTGCACGAGGCAAGTGGGAAGATGCTGGAGGGAGAATCGGGTGCGTGAGGTTGTTTTCCTGCTCTCATAAATCTTAGATTACAAGATGCGCAGACTGAAGACAAGGGAGTGTGGAATTGCTAGTCAAAATAAAAAGCAACCCCCAGCTATCCTAATGCCTAAAGCATGGGAACCATCCAACAATTCCAGGAACCGTGATGGTGGGCAAAATCAGTCCACGTCGGGGCACGTATGTGTGTTCCCAGGAGCGGGCCATGCGATCAGAAAGCCCAGCCAAGGCCAGCCACGTGAGTTCTCTAACTGAGGACCTCAGTGAGTGGAGAGCGCGCGTGCTGGGCATGGGAGCAGGAGGCAATGCTGGACCTGAGTAAAGGACATGGAGAAGCTTCATTCCTAAGCGCTTTGCTTCTGTTAGTAATATCTCAGCGATGCCCCATTTTCTCCATCATTTTACAAGCATTAAATGGTCCAATGGCAGTTAGTGAATCCTGCGTTCATAGGAACGGGCCCTCTGAGAAGAGAAAATGGCTGCTCGGTGAAGCCTCCCCACAAACCCAGGGTGCAGTTCCTGAAGGGTTCCTCCCAAACAACCCTGAAGACATCACGCATGCATCAGGTAAGCCTGAATTTGGCCCACAGATATTGTGCGTGATGCTCGGGGCCCCCGAGGACAGGAGGCCAGCCATGGGGCAGAAGCATTCCAAACACCCAGAGCTGAGGGGAGAGGTTATGTTAAGTGTGGGCACTGCTCTAGCTTCTCAACTCAATCCTGCCAGGAAATACGGCGGGAAAGGATGGTCTAAAAAAATTAGTTGATTGTTCTGGCCAGTGGCAAGTCCAAATGAAGGCCAGATATGAAGGAGAAGGCAGGAGAGCATCAAAGTATCATTTAACGGAAGTGAAGATGATGCCCTGCAATCACTGATGCTGAACCCCAAAAGATGAGACGGAATAGAAAGTGGCCTATATCCGAAGCTTGCTTTTCTCATTCTCAAAATCATTTAAAGAGTAGATGAAACTTTGGGGCCAGCAGGTGGCGTGGTGGTTAGGGGCACTGGACTCCCACATTGCTGACCATGGTTCAAGTCCCGGACCTGGTGGCTTGCTTTCTCACTTTCTCTCTCTCTTGCTCTGTCCCTCTCTGGTCAAAATGAAATAAAATAAATGAGTAAATAAAGTTAAATAAAATAATTTTTTAAAAAAAAGAGTAGATGAAACTTTGACCTGATAAAAAGATGCCATCATTGGGGCCAGCAGGTGGCATCGTGATTAAGGTGCTGGACTCTCAGGTGGCCATGTCTAATCCCAGACCCGGCGGATTGAAACTCACGCCTGGTGCATGTGCATGCGTGCCCAAAATCCCAAGAGAACGGAGGAGAAGGGACTGTGGTGTGACCTCCCCTCGGGGGGCGGGGGGGGGTGATTTCTTGTTTTCTGTCTCTCTCTCTCTCTATCTCACTGGTGAATGTGTGTGCCCTATAGCAAAAATCTCTCTCTCAAAAAAAAAAAAAAGATGCCATCATTTTTATTATTATGTCCAATTTGTTCTATTACATTTAGTGATAAGAAATGAACTTTACGAGAATAGCAAAGGATAAGGACATATGGGAATGACATTAAGGAGAAGGTTTGTATTTTTACTACTATTTTTGTTAAAGGATCTACTGTTCCTTAAAATGTCCCTCCTTACATAAATAAACACATTCTTCTATGAGTATGGAAAAAGAGAGAATGAAAACTCCAGTTGTTTATCATCAACACAGGAAGATGCATTTTAAATCCATAAATCTTTAAGAAGGACATCTGTTTAGGCAGAGTATCCTCTGGGAGTATGCTCCAGAAAAAAAAAAAAAAAAAAAGTATTTTCTCACTAGGGTAAGCCAGAGGAAGTTTGTATTTAAGAAAAGAAAAAAAGAACAAGATGATACTTACGTGAATATTTAATTCTACATTTTTCCACTGACAAAATCTGGTGAACTTGTCACTAAAAAGAAAAATAATAAAATAAAATAAAAATCACTGACATTAAATACCAAATTAACTGGATTTATAGAACAATATAATAAACTAAGCTAGAATTGCACGATTTTGTGTTGCTTCTTAAATAGAGTTAGTTAAGTTCCCTTGCACATTTTTCTTTCACAAAGCACTTACCAGTACTCATGGTTAATTCAAATTATTTGATGACTCAAATGAAGGATTTCATGGTTCTCCTTTAATTGCCTCATGCTATGCTGACATTTCCCTCTCGATCAGCACCGTCCAATCCGGAGAGAACATGAGCTGTACCCGTAATTTAATTTTAATAACCTACTTTATGTAACGCAATGTATCAAAAATTATTTCAATGCATAGGCAATATGAAATTATTATTAAAATATTCCATATTCTTGTTTTTTATTGGGTATTTGAAACTGGTGTGCATTTTGCACTTTCAGCAATTTAAACTAGTCACGTTCTTTTGTTTTGTTTTGTTTTGTTTTTCATTGCTAGAGGGTACGTGCACTTGCCAGACAGAGACAGAGCAGAGGGGGAGAAAGCGCCTCCCGATGAGGCGTGCTCACACTATACATAACCCTCCTCCACGTCTCCGTCCTGGCAGGATTTGGAGCAACCTGCACATGCGCCCAGCATGGTTTTCAAGCAGTCGAGGCCAAGATTCAAACTGAGGTCAGCTGGCCATGAGGGATCCCGCTTCCTTAACTGCCAGGCTATGGGGGCAGCCCTAGACTAATCCCATTTGAAGTGCTCGGCAGCTATATATGGCTGGTAGCTACCATATTGGACAGTACAATGCAAAAAAAAAAATTAATGTTTGCAAGTAATTATAAAAGTAGCTAACGCTTAAATGGTGCTGATTATGCGCCAGGCCCTGCTCATTTACTCCTCCCCACTGCTCCACCGGCAGGCACTATCACGACACCCATCTTGAAGCTAAAAAGACTGAGGCATCGAAACGTGAGGCGGCATGGCCACAGTTAAACAATGCGAGAGTGGGTGAAGCAGGGTTTAAACCCAGGCCCAAAGTCTCTACAGCATCCTCCTAATCACAACTTAGAAATGCCTCTTGGGACCAGGAGATGGCATAATGGTTACGTTGCTGGACTTGCACGCTGACGACTATGGTTCAAGTCCCGGACCCAGTGGTTTAAAACTCACACCAGGCGCAAGTGTGTGCATGCCCAAGATCCTGAAAGAAAAATGGAGGAGAAGGGACTGCGGCATGGCCATCCCCCCGGGGGGTGATTTCTCACCTCTGTCTCTCTCTGTCTCTCTGATGAGCACACGCACCATATAGCAAAAACCTCTCTCAAAGAACTGCCTCCCAAAGATACAAAACAGTGTAGGAGAGAAGCCTTCAGACAGGAATGATGAGGCACAAGGAGTGATACACTCCCACCAGCTACACAATTGCTGGGTAGGTATTTTCTTCATTTACCAAGAAAATCTCCATCTCGTATATTTTAATAAAGACATTATTTTAATGACCTTTTTTTCTTTATTTAAGAGCAACTTGTCTGCAAGGTGTCTGACTTCGGGTCCAGCCACAGTGGTAGGGCAGCAGCGGGCCTCTGTATAAAGCTGGAGCCACACGGGGGCCCAGGCCCAGATCCCACTACCCCTAGTGCAGGGTACACTGCTACACGCCTGTGGTCCTGGCTGGCTGGGGGCTAGGGGAGGATTGCAGCACGGAGAGGCCCTTCAGTGACTGGTGCCCCTCTCTCCTCCCTTCCCTCCCTTCCTCGTATGAAATGGAAAACTTAAAGATAAATACACACTCACACACACACACACACACACACACACATATATATATATGTATTTTTTTCTGAATTTTTTTTTTTTTAATTTTTTGAGAGGTTTTTACTATAGGGCGCATGCACTCGCCAGAGAGACAGACAGAAAGCGAGAAATCTCCCCCCAGGAGGGATGGCCACACCGCAATCCCTTCTCCTCCTTTCTCCTCTCGGGATCTTGGGTACACACGCACATGCACCCAGTGTGAGTTTAAGCCACCGGGTCCGGGACTTGAACCACGGTCGGTTATATGGGAATTTAGCGACATAGTTATTATGCCAAATGCTGTTCCCTATATTTTCTTTTTCAGAGTTTTTGCTATAGGGCATGTGCGCTCACTGGAGAGACAAAGAGAAAGACAGAAAATGCTAAATCACCCCCAAAGGGAGATGGCCATGCTGGAATCCTTTCTTCTCCATTCTCTCAGGATTTTCGGGATACACACACATGCACCTGGTGTGGGTTTCAAGCCTCCGGGTCCGAGACTTGAACTGCTGTCAACCATATGGGAGTCCAGCACCATAACACTATGCCATCTGCTGATGTGTACACACACACACAACATATATACATACATGTTATATGTATGTATGTGTGTATAGATACTTTTTTTAAAAGAAATGCATTCTCAATTAAGTAAGTCTTAAAAGCAGAGAATACACTTGGTGATGGTGGGGTCTCATATAGCCCCTTACACGTATCCTGACATATGAACAGGATTCAGGATTCTATTTTTATTTTTTCAGAGATTTTTTACTATAGAGCATATGCGCTCACCAGAGAGACAGAAAGTGAGAAATCACCCCCTAGGAGGGATGGCTATGCTGCAATCTCTTCTCCTGCATTCTCTTCTCGGGATTTTGGGCACACACTCACATGAGCCCAGCATGAGTTATAAGCTGCCAGGTCCAGGACTCGAACCACGGTCAGCTATGTGAGAGTCCAGCGATGTAACCATTATGCCATCTGTTGGCCCTGGATTCAGGGTTCGGAAGTAAGGAAGGGAGGAAGTTCTTATGAAGTACTACAAGTTAGAGGTATTAGGAGCATTAGAATGGGATGCTTTAAGACACCCGAAAATCCCAATTCCCTGGGGATCCCTTAATAGACCTTTTGAAAATAAGGATCTTTTACAAACATTTCTGAGACTAATAATATGAAGAACAGTCCTTTGTCATTACATAGCAACTTTATTCAATGACTCTAAAGTGACTTTTCAAGTGTTTTGCTGGTCCTCCTAACATCTCTAAGAGGTTGGCAAATTAAAATTATATTTTGAGACTTTCTGAGAGTGACTTCAAACAGTTCTGTAAAGTGTGGTGCATGAAAAAGGCAAAACCACGTTTAGGAGTAGTTTGCATTTTTCGATCCGAGACAGGCCTTCAAGATTCTCTTGGTTTGCTGTCCTCTCTCCTACTTGCCTTCCTCACAGATTTCGGGGTTCAGAACTGAGTCAGGGATGGTGATCTGATGCATTTACAGCTAGTTGAGGGGGTTAACAAGTAGGAAGAGAGACAAGACGGGGGCACTAACACATGCTTCCTTCTCAAATAGGCATTTGCTGCAATAAACTCCTCTTTCGGAAGTGCAGATGGCCCCAGGCAGAGGCTCAGTCTGATCCCCCCCGCAGGAGTGACTTGAGCACTATTCCTAATCAATGCCTGCTCCACGAAGGAGGCACTTCAGAGAAGAGGAACTACGGCAGAGGAAAAAGCCCTGTCAATTGCAGAGCTTCTGGGAGCCAGAACTTTTGCAGATGATTTAAAGAAATCTCAGAGAAGAGGTCAGAGGTTAAAGACACAGGAATGACTGGGCTGCACTCAGAAGGGACAGAAGTGTGTTTAACGCTGATCCCCAACTCGGTCTTTGGACTACTGAGCAACTGAAGTTCACTGCCTGACCTAGGCTTGCATGGCTCAATTAGAAGAAGAAAAGCCCCTTGGGGCCAGCAGGTGATGTAGTGGTTAAGGTGCTGGATTCCTACATGGCCGACCATGGTTCAAGTTCTGTGGTTCAAGTCCTGGACCCAGGGGCTTGAAACTCATGCCAGGTGCATGTGCATGTATGTGTGTGCCCCAAATTCTAGGAGGATGGAGAAGAGGTTGCAGCATGGCCATCCCCCCTGGGGGTGATTTCTTGCTTTCTGTCTCTGTCTCTCTCACGAGCTCACGGGCCCTATATCAAAAATCTCTCAAAAAAAATAAAAAAGGAGAAGGAAAGCCCCACCTGGAACTTAACCCCAGCTCCTTGCCCAGGGCTTCAGGAGATAGCGAAGAGACATGTCCCCACACTGCAGAGGACCTCCTCCGTACTATCAGTCTGCCTTGTGGCCACCAAGAAACCCCCGACCAGAAAGGCCCTTGGTGTGCTCACTCATGACGACGTCAAGGCCTGCATGACTGTAGCTATGGAGCACCTGCCCTTTTCAAAATCAAAACGCCAAACTCATGACCTGACAGTTCGTTTTGTAATTTGATAATGCATTCATATAAAACAAACTAAGAAGGTATAAAAATGAACACATTACTTTAAAAATTATTCCACATATATAAAATAGTAAATGACGCAGAAAATCCAGTGCTGCACGCTGGCCTAAAGTGCAAACAGCTTCACAAGCTGACTTCGGGGGAAGGACTGTGAGCGTCAGCCTGGTAGTGAGCACACGGTCACACAGCAGAATTACAAAATATATGGGGAAAAAACTTCTTCCCCATCTCTCTCCCCTTTCTTCCAAGGATCACATAAAAGCTGGGTTTCCTAAGCGTTGGGAAACGTCAGCTTTTAGAACCAAGGGCAATGGGCATGGCCCAGGACTCAGCTGAAACCAGAACTGAACCAATAACCCATCCCCTCAGTTTAATTCTGTTGCTTTTTGGTGACGTTTCTATGACTAATCAGAAAAGTGTAATCATTTGCATGAACAAGAGTTTCCTAAAGTATTGACTCTACTCCAGCATAAGATCCTCTCTGGACTCTAACAGAGACACAGTACAGCTTCCCTGTAACTGCTTTGGTCCTGTGACGACGCGGAGGAGAAACTGCAGTGAAGCAGCATTCGCGCTTCAGCTGCAATTACCACGCAGCTGTGTGCAGCTCTAGCGATGAGGCGCAATCGCTGTGCCAGCTGTCTAGAAATCGCGGAGTACATGTCAGTGTGAACGCAGGTTCAGTTTTAGAAAGTCCAACTGAGGCCAGCAGGTGGCATGGAAGTTAAGGTGCTGGATCCTACGTGGCTGACCGTGTATGGTTTGAGTCCCGGACTTGGCAACTTGAAAATCACACTGGCATCTGTGCGTGCATGCCCTAAATCCCGAGAGGAGACTGGAGGAGAGGTAGGATTGTGGTGTGGGCATCCCCCTGAGGGATGCTCTCTCACTTTATATATATCTCTCTCTCTGTCTATATCTGGTAAGGTCACACACAAAAGCCTAACACAAAGCCTGGCACATAGTCCATGGTCCAAAAGTACTTGTTGAACGAATACGCAGTGGTGCATGTCACAGGCATGGTCAACGTGCCGAAGGGTTAACAGATAGGTATCTGGAAGGCATACGAGCTGAACATCTGTATGGGTGTCACTGAAAATTTTCAGAATAGATGACAAACATACTACATCATTTGAGTGACCCAAAGCACATACAAGGGAACTTCAAACAGTTCATTAGAAAATGGAATTAAAGTTTGAGCTTCTTGTGAGGCAAAAAAAAAAAAAAAAATCTGACATCCATGAAAATTGCTTTCATAATATGCATTTTCCATACACTTTTTTGAAGACCCCTTGTATTTAGTAAGTATATTAGTGAGGAATACAATCACAAACAGACACGGACCTCTGCCCTTAAATTTCATTCCTACAGAGTCAAGGGCAAGCCTGTCCCACTCTGGGAGACATGATTTCAAACTCCCAACAAATGAATCAAATAAATTCTTGTTGTCCTTGCATTAGCAGAGGTCTCTCAATAAGGTACCTTTAAAATGAAGGTCCCCTAGTCTATTTCAATTTTAGACCATCTTAAAGCAAAGTGACAACCAAAGCGATACTGAGATAAACAAAACGAAGTTATCCCGTAAAGTGCTGAGGAAACAGTCTAACACAAAGCCTGGCACATGGAACGTGCTCAGTAAATACTTGTTGCGTGAACAACTTAACACACATTTCAAGGACAGCTCTTACTGGGAAAATGAGGGACACCTCAACCACACAAGATTATATACATATGTACATATATATATGTGCATAAAGTTTCCTACCTTTCCATAAACTTTTGGAAAACATCGCCTTGAAGACTTTCACAGATTTCTTCTATGTATGGCTGGAAAGGATGGAAAAGAAATTCCACATTGCATAAACAGGAAGGGATGAAAGTAAGAACACCGACCAGGGAGACGCGGACTAGGTGGGCCTCCCACTTAGGCACCCTCATGGCATCTTGTCCCTGTCCTTCCTTATCCTTGTCCTTGAACTTGCCTGTTGCCACGCTTGTCCCATCTTCACTACTGGAGTTACCACCATGATTATTGACTTAGCAGTTACCTACAATTCTAAATTCATGAAGATGGGGACAAGTCTACCCTATTTGTCACTGCATCCCCACTGTCTCCTGGCAAGTCACAAACACTTTATTTTATTATTTTTTTAATTTTCCAGAGGGTGTGTGTGCTTGCCAGAGAGAGAGAGAGAAAGAGAGGGAGACGGAGCAAGCATCCCCCAATGGGGCGTGGTCACACCACAACCCTTTTCCTCCAACTCTCCATCCTGTCGGGATTTTGGACAAGCTCATACACACACTTGATGTGTTTTTCAAGCCACCAGCTCCAGGGCTCGAACACTGCAGTCAACCATGTGCAATTCAGCTCCCTTCGCCACTAGGCCATGGAGCTGACCCATCACAGACAGATACTTTTTAAATGACCAGGGCGAGCTCCACGGGTGTGTGATTTACAAAACTTGGTGCTTGGTTTAATGCTCCGCAGTCACCATCTTGAAATTCTTAATGATTTCTGAATAAGAGGTCTTACGTTTCTGTTTTTGCACCAGGCCCTGTAAGTTATGTAGTAGGCATTGTAAAGCACTGAAAGTGTTTGCAATTGGCATTAATCATGAGTTTTAAGACTTAAAGCTAATAGATTTACAGAGTTAATTTTTAAGTGGTTTTTGCCATAGGGTGTGTGTGCTCGCCAGAGAGAGAGACAGAGACAGTGAGAGGGAAAATATGAAATCATCCCAAGAGGGGTGACACTACAATCCTTTCTCCTCCATTCTCCTCCTGGGATCTTAGGCGTACACACACACACGGCTGGTATGTTGGTATGTTTTTTAAGCCACCGGTCCAGAACTCAAACCGCAGTTGGCCATGTAAGAGTCCAGTGATGTAACCACTACGCCACCTGCTGGCCCCCAGAGTTCATTTCGTTAATTAACTATTTATTGTTTTTCTACCTGTTAGAGTCGTAGAGCTAAAAGTAACCAGGGGGGAGATTAACCCCACTCTGCATCCTGCATGTAAGGAGCCCACAGGACCACAGTCAGGTGCATTCACAAGGTCACTGAGCAAGGTCATGGCTATCCTAGGGTTAAGGTAAGGGCCCAGCACGCTCCCCTGCTGGAGAACAACTCCAGCTTCATGTTGCCCTACATACTACCAATGAACACCATCAACTTCCCTTTTCCACGAGCTTGATGTCAGTAACAGGCAAAGCGCCAACATTCCACAGTTCCGCCTTGAGTCAATTAGGTAGTTTTAGATAATATCTCAATACCCTAAACTCATCGAATGACACAAATGTAACATTTTCTGAGGCTCGCTCTGACAGGTTACGAAAGAGAACGACTAGCTGGTGGACAGGCCAGACCAAGTGACGCATGTAGGTTGTCTGCAGAAGCCACAGGAACCAAACAGGCTGGGAGGTGAGCACTGCTCCTGCAGAAGCCTCACTTCCTGCCACAAAAGATCAGCCTGGGGAGAGGACACGAGACGAAGCTAACAACTGCCACCTTGCAGGGCTGTCACTGCCCTGGGGTGGGCCCTGGGACTGGTCACTAAAACCACAAAAACCCAGGTTCCTCCTTGGGAAAAGAGGAAGCTGAACTATCCCTGTGAAGTTCTTTTCAGCTCTGAAATCCTGATTCCATGACCACAGACGATATCTATCTTGGTTAAGTCCTCTATGACAGGGGTCCCAGGCTACAGACTGGTGCCAGTCCAAGGGCCACGCAGCAGAGGGTGGGTGGCAGGCTGGTAAGCAACACTTCGTGTGTGTTTGCAGCTGCTCCCTATCACTCCCACTGCCTCTCGGGCCCTGCCCTTGTCAGATCAGCAGCTGGACTGGATTCTCATGGGAGCGGGAACCGAGCTGCTGTGCAAAGTGGCCGTGGTGGAAACCGCGTGGTGCATGGTGAATGTGGTGCGCTTGGGTCAGCCTGGGGCCAATTCCTCCTCCCCGATCAACGGACGGATTGTCTTAAACAAACCCAGTCCCTGGTGCTGGGAAGGCTGGGGACCCCTGCTCTACAAGCATCGGGAGGTTCACAAGACTCCAAAAGACCAAGCAGATCAAGCGTTCAAAGATCTATGAACGGGCTACACGGGTCTATCACGGGTTTTCTACTTGTAAAAACTGTTGAGTCAATCGTTTCATTTCATATTTTATCAAAAAAATCCATACTTTCTGGTAATAAAGACAAAAGCCAGGGGCCAGGTGGTGGTGCAGTGGTAACACAACCGGACTCACATAGGAAAGGTCCTGGGTTCACGTCCCGGGACCTCCCTGACTACACCGAGCACACGTACATGCGCCTGTAATGGACCTGCTGCCCCCGAGGGCGAGTCTCAGCATGCTGATGCTGCAGGGGGTGCCAGGATGCCTGTCCCTTTGCCTCTCTGCCCCTTTTCCTTTCTCTGTGTGTGTGTGTGTGTGTGTGTGTGTGTGTGTGTATCTCTCTCATGGAAGAAATAAACTAATAATTTAAAAAAGACAAAAGTTACTAGGAATTCTTAAGACTACTTTTAACATATCGCATTGCCACTGTTCAACAGGAGGGACCACAGGCCATGCTGGGTGAGCAATGAAAGGGCCCGCATTCAATAGTGACTGGGACGGCGTGAGCACCTGAGCAAACCACGACCTCCTCCAGAGAGAAGGCATGACGATAAACGTTCTTGGCAGGAGAAGAAACCACTAAACCTTAAAAGCAGCACCCAGACAGGCCTACAAATTATTCATTTTGTTTTCCATGTGTTGTCATTTATTTTTTCTTATTTTATTTTTTTCTCTCTTTTGTTTAAGAGTTTTTTTCCTTAGGGTGTGCATGTGTTTGTCAGAGAGAGACAGAGACAGTGAGAGGGAAAGTGAGAAATCACCCCCCAGGGCAGATGGCCACACCACAATCCTTTCTCCTCCGTTCTCCTGGGATCTTGGACACACACTCACACATGCCCAGTGTGAGTCTCAATCCACCAGGTCTAGGACTAGAACTGTGGTCAGCCATATGGGAGTCCACTAACATAACGACTATGCCATCAGCTGGTCCCAACATGGTATTATATAAATCCATGTGACTGTACTGGGTACAATACGGAGAAGTCAAGGTAAAACACCATCCTCAGTTGTGACTCAAAGGTCATCCAGATATTTAGCCTTAATGTTAAAGAATGCTTGCTCGTATAATTATTTTTTTGAAAGAGTTAGGTGTTTAATTTTATTTATAATTTAATTCGACCACTCACTCAATCCCTGTGAGTGTCACGCCGTGGGACTGCAAATAACCCTGGCACAGTCCCTGCTCCGCACAGGGACCAGAAGGCCAATGATGTCTCATCTTGATTTACATAGAACATATTGTTACTAGAAAGCTCAGTGGCCTTTTTCTGGAAAGTCTTTGCAAAGCTTGTTGGTGGAAGAGCGCATTTCAATGAGAAGCTGAGCGATGCCAAGTCTCAGTGCTTCCAGACAAACCTCCACAGAAGAACACAGCCGTACAGTCAGTCCCTCCGTCCGTGTGCAAAAAAAGGATGTCACGAAGACCTGCTGTTAAGCAGATTAGACATGTTTGTTCTGAATTAGTTTCATCTTACCTGAAAAAGAGTAGATGTCACTTGTTTTTTGGAGAGATGACTTTGTACATGTTCTACAGCTTCCATTGAGAATGGCTTTGGAAAATAAAGATAAATACTTTTTAATAATAACAAAATGGAATGAAACTCTGTATGGCATACAATATTACAAGAGATAGTTTAACACAGTAATAACTAAACAGTAGCCAACAATAATTGTATGACCAAGGGCCGGCAGGTGGAGTGGCGATTAAGGTGCTAGACTCACACATGACCAACCATGGTTTGAGTCCCAGACCTGGTGGTTTGCTTTCTGACTTCCCTTCTTCCTCTCTGTCTCTCTCTGGTCAAATTAAATTATAAATAAAATTAAACAAATAATTCTTTAAAAACAATAATGTCGCTGGACTCCCATGTAGTTGACTGCAGTTTGAATCCCGGACCTGGTGGCTTAAACTCACACTGGGCATGTATGCATGCATGCCCAAGATTTAGAGAGGAGAATGGAGAAGGGATTGTGGTGTGGACATCCCCCCTGGGGGGATGATTTCTTGTTTTCTGTCTCTCTGCCTCTCTCTGTCTTTCTGGCGAGCGCACACACCCTACGGCAAAGACCTCTCAAAAAAAAAAAAAAAAAATCTGTTGACTATTTGTAGTCAATCCACTGAACATTCAGAGTTATTAAACGTGTCCAGAAAGACAGTGGTGGGCATAGAAGAACCTAATTGACTTGGTTAATCCTGTAAGAGTTCCAAATTACTGTAATAACAATATAGAATTGTATTAGCACCTGATTAAATATACCTACCCCTCAATTACCTGGTAATGGGGTTCTAAAACTGTAAAATAAGAGGAAATGGGGCTGGTCTCTTAGTGCAGTGGTTAAGCACCACACAGAGGATGCCAGATCCCACATGGCCACCCAGAGTTCCAATCCCACTCACCGCAGCTCGGAAAACCACCTGGGTGTGTGCACACGTATGTGCCAAGATCGTGATGGGATGGAGAATGGGGGGGGGGCAAGGATTGCAGCATGACCAGGCCTCTTTAGGGATTGCTTTCTCTCTCTCTCTCTCTCTCTCTCTTTCTCTCTCTCTCTCTGTCTCTCTCTCTTTTTCTTACTCTTGCAAGTTCACATGCCCTCTGACCTAAAAATAAATGTTTACCCCTTTGTAGTTCCTAAGTGTGATGATTGGGTTTTCACACCATTGTGTGAGATGTGCTTCCTTCAGACTTGTTACAATGTCAGCACATTTACCCATCTGCAGCGAACATTTTTAAAAGAGAAAAATGAATGCATAAAAATACTCCTGAAAATTAAATGCCAGGATTACAATGCCAAGCCAGAGTGGTAAAAAGCTCTAGGTTTAAAAAAAAAAAAATCTTGCTATAACCAAAGCAGAGGGAAACTGGGGCAAAAAGAATGGAGTTCTTACTTAAAAAACTTACCCACTGTACCCTCCCCCGAATCATGTCTTCTTTAGCAGTGCACAGAAAGAAGAGAAACCGCATACAATGGGCCAGTTCCCTGGTACAGTGGCAATGCACTGCTCAAGAGAAGCAGATCCCACATGGTGACCATGGTTCAAGTCCCAGGCCCAGTCGGCCTGAACTATAGTAGGCATGGGTGCAAGTGTCCAGGATCCAAGGGGCTAGAGAACTTGGAGAAAGGCCAGGGAGTAGCTAGGGAGAGGGTTCATAGGGTGACCTGACCCTGGAGAAGACGCTGCTCTCTCTCCCTAACCTCCGATCTCACATGCACACGAACTCATGCCCTCATGAACAAGAAAAAAAAATGTTTTTAAGATAGTGAAAACCCCTCTAAATGGCTGAGCCATGTGGAGACCAAGTGTACAGAGGCTTCCCCATGGAACATCTGGCCTTCTCCCAGGGCTAAGTCACTTGCAGTGAGGCAGCAAGGCTCAGAGCATAAAGATGAGTTCCAGCTCGGAAACTTTCTACTTCCAGCGAAGTGGGTGCAGAGAATAAGGTGATGAGTGACGTGACAGATGCCACGTTCGGCCAGTCACTCCAGTGTCCCTGAGCCTCGTCAGCAACGCAGTAAATTCAGAAGCACGGAAACACACCGTTCGCGTGACCAGGGCTGTCCAGCTCAGCGTCAACTTTTCCGTCACAACGGAATTGCTCTTCATCCGTGATAGTTGGGGGAGAAGCCACCAGCCACGTGTGGCTATTAACCCCCGGAAATGTGGCTCGTGAGAAACCGAAAAATTTACATTTTAATCCCATTTGATTTGAACTAATTGGATCTTCGATGTAAATAGTTGTATGTGGCTAGTGGCTGTTCTACTGAACAGAGCAGGCCAGGGCTGTGAGGGCCCACCCTTGGAAAGGTCTCCATAGAGAGACATTGTGAGGTAAATTATCATTACTGATTATTCCACTTACGCCCCAAGGGATAATTTCCTGAGAGTCTAGACCACCCGGAGGACCAAATTACATTTTTTTAATCCAACTGACAAGAAAATGTTATTTAACTATCAATGAATCAAATTAACATAATAATACAATCTTCCTTATTCAATCTAAGAAACCCTTTAAGATTTGTATTGGTCAATAGTTGACTAGCCTACTTATTACAATGTAGCAAAAATGTAAAATAATAAAGCTTCATTTCCTCTGAAAGCCAAGAAATGACCTTTTGTTTGGTGCATCTAAATCTGCTTTTGTCTTATTTTTTAAAGAGAGATTTTTGCTATACATTGCGTGTGTTCACCAGAGAAACAGAGAGACAGAGAGACAGAAAGTGAGAAATCACTTCCTGTTGGGGAGGGGGCATGGCCTGTGCCACAATCCCTTCTCCTCCATTCTCTAAGGATTTTGGGCACTCACGCACACACGCCCCTGGTATTGAGTTTCAAGCTGCCAAGTGCGAGACTTGAACCACAGTCAACTATGTGGGAGTCCAGCAATGCAGCTACTATGCCATCCGCTGGTCCCATAAATTCACTTTTCTATTTCATCCGTTGGGGCAGTGAAATATCAGCTTTTGGGATTACCTAAACTTACCTAACGCAACAGATACGCTCTCAGTGTCGTCACGAAACGGCAAACAGGAAAACGGGTTCCATCCTGAACAAGCATTCTTCACTGTTTAAACACCCGCCCACTGTTTTACCCTCACCCTGGGAGCGCGGGACACGGACTCCTGTCCACGGAGGGAAAGCTGCAGGAGGACGCGCTTACGTGGGTACAGGAGAGAAGCTCCTTCATGATGTAGGTGTCGTAAATCTGCCGGCTCCTGCAAAGGCGATCTTCTTCGTTGTCCAGCTTTTCGTATTCTTTGATCTAGATGTTTAAAAGTTAGCACTGTTATGTTTTATCTTCCTACAAACTTACTTTATTAAAAGACAGCACTAGCCTGGGCAGAAACCACTTCCACATGAGATTAAAAAAAAAAAAAAATCACTGAACCGATGATCCCACAGGAAACAGCTACTTCTAATGTTGTAATAATGAAGTTGGGATCATTTACATTCAACAAGAAACATACAAGTAGATTTCTTTCCCTGTGATGAGGCTCCATCACTTCAATGTAGAAACACAATATTAGGAAACAAATACTACCATGGCTACAATTATCTTGCAATACCACGAGCCGTGGACCCTTCATCCTTGCCAAGTCTCCTCTCCAAAGCATGAATAATTTATATTTGGCTGTAAGTCACTCCTAAGAGTTCTGATGGAGATTGTTCTGACTCAACCCCAGTGTTCCAAAACTAATCGGAAGGGGAAAAAATATTGTCAGGATTCCTGCAGAGATGGTTTTCAATTCAACTAAAGCAAATCAATATTTTAGAAAGGAATTAACCCATTATTAAAAAGCACTGACTTTTCAGGTAGAAGTCTCTGCACCCCTTAGGGTATGAACAGAAAGGTTACTCCGGGTAGTTTATTTTGCTATACTTAGGACTGGTGTTGAGATAGGCTAAATAATAAAATGTGCTTTAGAAATATTTGCCTTATGTGGAAATGGTCCCAATTTCTCTGGCCTGATAACAGAAGGTCCTGGGTCAGAGAACTGTTCCGATTTATTTATAGAAACACTTTTGATGCAAAAGACAAGACGAGAATGAAAATAACCAATGAAAGGGGAGCTAGTGGGAAGACGGCTGCAAAGCTCTTCACGGGGGTGACTGACTGCTACCTATGGCTAACTTTCAGAAAAAGATGTTCCCAAGGGTCAGCCGCTTACTATGCTGACCTTCGTAATACCCCAATGTTTTTTATTCTGCTGTGATAAAAGGCAGGAATGGCTACTCCTATGAGAGAGAGTATAAATTGAATAGAAATGAAAGTTACCTACTTTTCACTTTACAATCTGAGATCAACAGTTTTGGGATCAAAACCAGTAAATCTGGGGCCAGCAGGTGGTGTGGTAGTTAAGGCACTAAATTCCCACATTGCTGACCAGTTCAAGTCCCAGACCTGGTGGCTTAAAAATCACACTGGGCATGTGTGCACGCATGCCCGGGATCTTTTTTTTTTTTTTTTTTTTTGATAGGTTTTTGCTTTAGTGCGCGTGCGCTCCCCAGAAAGACAGAGAGAGACAGAAAGTGAGAAATCACCCCCCAGGGAGGATGGCCACGCCACAATCCCTTCTCCTCCATTCTCCTCTCGGGATCTTGGGCATGCACGTATATGTGCCCAGTGTGAGTTTAAGTCACCAGGTATGGGACTCAAACCGCGGTTGGTTACATGGGAGCTCAGCGACATAGCCATTACGCTAATGCTTGTCCTGCATGCCCGGGATCTTAAGAGGAGAATGGAGGAGAAGGGATTACAGCATGGCCCACCTTCCTGCAAACACTGCTCACTGCACGCACTGCAAACACAGCACTCACTGTGAACACTGTACGCACTATGAACAGTGCATGCACTGCAATCACTGCAAACACTGCATCACTGCACTTACTGCACGCACTGTAAACACTGCACTCACTGCAAACACAATGAACACTTCACTCACTGTGAACACTGCAAACCCTATGAACACTGCGCGCACTGTGAACACTGCACCCACTGCACGTACTGTGAACACTGCAAACACTATGAACACTGCACGCACATGACTTCCCACTTTCCCTCTTTCTCTTTCTCTCTCTCTCCCCTGTGGGCACACACACCCTATGGCAAAAACCTAAAAAGAACAAAAACAAAAAGAGTAAATCCTGTAAGAATTATTGATAAAAATAAGAGAACAGATGGAGATGGGAGAACAGGTAGGTGAACCTCCGAGGTCCTACATAAGAGAACATCTGAATTGTCCTGTATGATCGCCAATGCTACACTATGAGGGCTGGAATTCACACTTTTGTTATTGCCAGGGCTTAGACTGGAGTCTTCTTGGAATAGACTATAAAACCTGCCATAAAGACAGGTAGGCTTAATGAATGATGAACAACGAAGCCAGTAATGTGGCACAGCTGCAGGAACTGGGCCTAACTGCCTTAATTCAATTCAGGAGGACAAAGCAGAAGAGTGCAAACACCATGCTAAACACCAACATGGGAGCTGCAAGGTAACAGAAACCAGATGCCAAAATCAGAGTGTTAGCAGAAAATGAGCACAAAGGGCTCTTGGCTTGGTTGGTTCCATTTGTTGTGTTTTGTTTTAGGTAGATCTAAACGTTAGTGCCAGAATGCTAGGATAAAAAGGTAGACTATTACCAAACTAAAGGCAAAAATTTCTGCCTCTGAATATTAACAAGCCTTCATAGAATGACTATCCTTACAAAGAAATGTCATGAAATACAAGTCTGAGTTCCAGCAGGCCTGTAAAAGCAAACTGGTTAAACAAATGCTCATTCTATGGAAGTTTCCATGAACTGTCAAATTCCAACCATAGACAATCCTAGTTTCTTGGGACAATGCTCTCGACCACAATACTGCTTTTACTTAGAGCCTTGAGCCTTATAAATTCCAACTTGAACAACAGAACAGGCAACTCTGAGCAAGCGAAGGAAGAGCCTAAAGTCTCTGTGGATACTATTCAGAATCTGCTTCCTATTCACACTAAGATTACTAACTGAAGAACATGAAGCCAACTGTTAATTAATTCTGAAGAAGACAAGCATATTGCAGTACATGCAGAGCAAACGCCATCTCTGATCTTGGCTGTTAGGTTACCCAGTTAACGTGAGAGGGCAGGGGTCTAAATTCAAGGTGAAGTGTCAGGACAGAAACACTGTCATTGATAATAAACATCCACTCATCAGGCAGGCCCTTTCTGCTTTGGGGGATCCATAGCTCACAGCTTAATATGCAGTGGAGATAAAAAGAACAAGCACTTTGGGTTCATTGTTGTCATGGTGACTCCATTTGTCTCACCACCATTTGGAGAATTGGCTTCGTAAAGCCATGAAAGGTCTCTGCCCTGCCTCATCCAAGGCCCTGCTCTTTTACCCTTTACCTCATTCAACTTAGTCTCTACTATGGCCTTCTTTGAAATTTTTCTTCTCTGACTTCTATGAGTTATTGTCTTCAGGGCTTTGTCATGTGGGCTTCTCTTCCTCAATTTTCTTTGCTAAGTCTCCTCACCCCCGCTTGACTTCTAAATACTGAAGTGTCTCAGAATGGTGCTGGGATAGCCCTTTTTCACTAGCTACAGACTCAGGGAGAGCCATTCATCTCCCAGTTCTAAACGCCAATTATCTTCTGGTGACTAAATCTGAATCTCTAGGACTCACTTCTATCTCTGAATTCCAGATTCTCACATCTGGACACCTTGCTGACCTTTCCAGCTTAATATCTAGAAAGCATCTCAAATTTAACATGTCTATAGGACCAGCAGTTAGCGTAATGGCTATGTTGCTGGACTCCCACGTAGTCAACCGCGGTTTGTGTCCCGGACTGGTGGCTTAAAACTCATGCCAGGCGTGTGTGTGTGCGTGCCCAAGATCCTGAGAGGAGAATGGAGGAGAAGGGATTGTGGCGTGGCCATCCCGCCTGGGGGGTGATTTCTCGCTTTCTGCCTCTCTGTCTGTCTCTGGCGAGCACACATGCCCTATAGTGAAAACCTCTCAAAAAAAAAAAAAAATTAACATGTCTAAAAATATGTGATTTTTCACATCTTTTGTATTCCAGTCAAACATGCTCCTTTCCCAGCCTTCTTTATCACAAAAAAAAAAAAAAGAGTAAAACCATTCTCCCGGTTACTCAAGGCAAAACACAAATAATCACCATTGGTTCCACTCTTTTGTCCACATCCTCCCTGCCACTACCACCTCCTACATCCAATTCATCAGCAAATCGTGTATGGTCTATATGCAGATACATCAGAAACTCAGGCTCTGCTTCTGTTACCTGGTAAGAATGAACTAACTCTTAATAAAACAATCCTCCTAAGATAACAACCATAAATTCTGAACTAATATAAAGGCATGAACTTTTGGCATTGAAGAATGGCCAAAAGTTTGAATAACTTCAAATAGAAGCTGGAATGTAAGGCAGGATATTCCTGAAAATAAAGAATCACAGATGGGGAGTTCCAAAATCCTATGTATAAATTCTGTAGAAATCTCTCATAGACCCATAATGACACTGACCATGGTATTCCCCAAGCAGTACAGCTAAGACTGAAAGAATTGAACAAGAATCAGCTGCTACCCACTGAGGAGAAGACAAAGCTTGAAGTGTGAGTAAGCCAAATTAACTGTCAAAATAAATAAATAAATACCCTTTGGATTGGTAAAATAGAATTTAGATTATCCACCACATATTATTGATGATATTCAAGCGATGATGTAAAATTATCTCACAGATGAAGAAAGAAAATGTGATTCATATGCAAGGGAATAGCCTGTCAATGAAGACCTATTCAAGAAAATCCAGTTGTTGGAATTATCGGATAAAGACTTTAAAGCAGCAATTTATACCTGTAAATTAAAAGGGATGTAACAGAAAATATTCATGTAATGAATTAAAAGGTAGGCAATGTAGTAAGAAAATAATAATTATAAAAAGATCCAAATGAAAATTTTAGAAGTAAAAAGATATAATATCTGTAATAATAAAATGCAATAAATCAACACAATGATAGAGTAGAAGCACCAAAAGAAAGAGTCAATAGGGACCAGCAGTTAGCGTAATGGCTATGTCGCTGGACTCCCACGTAGTTAACTACGGTTCGAGTCCCGGACCCGGAGGCCTTAACTCATGCCGGGCACGTGTGCATGCGTGCCCAAGATTCCGAGAGGAGAAAGGAGGAGAAGGGATTGCGACGTGGTCATCCCCCCTGGGGGGTGATTTCTCGCTTTCTGTCTCTCTGTCTCTCTCTGTCTGGCGAGCGCACGCACCCTATAGCAAAAACCTCTCAAAAAACAAAAAAAAAGTCAATGGATTTGAAGACAGATCCATAGGAATTATCCAATCTAAAGAACGGAAAGAAACAATATTGGAGGAGATAAATTGAGGAGGACATCAGGGGCATATAGGATAATATCCAAAGACCAAACATACATACAACTGGAGACCCAGGAGAAGAAAAAAAGATTGATGTAGAAAAGGTTTTAATAAATAATGACCATAATTTTCCAGATTTGATGAAGGATGTAAATTTACAGATTCAGGAAACTCAGCAAACCCCATAGGGGATAAATACAATACAGGTTGAGCATCACTAATCCAAACATCTAGAACCTGAAATGCTCCAAAATCCAAAACTTCTCAAGTCCCAATATACCACAGCAAGTAGGAAATTCCACTCCTGACCTGGTGGGACATTTCAGCCAAAAAATACAAAAAAAAAAAAAAAAAGTATATAGAATTACCTTCAGGCTATGTGTGTAAGTCATAAGTCATATATGAAGCACAAATGAATTTCATGTTTAGACTTAGGCACCATCCTCAAACTGCCTCATATGTATATCCAATATTTCAAAAATTTTTTAAAGATCTGAAATCTGAAACACTTTTAGTCTCAAGCATTTCAGATAAAGGATACTGAACCTGCATCTAAAACCACTCCATAAACAGGTACAAGTTGTCAGAACACAGGGAGAAAAGCAAGATATTTTCATCTCTGTCTAAAGAAACACACTTTATATGTAAACACACAAGTCAAAAGCAGGTAGGTGGGAATAGATATATCATAAACATGGTAATTGTAAAAAGATTAAAGTAGCGATACCTTCATTAATATTCAGTGAAGTCAATATCAAGACAAAGAATATTACCGAAGATAAAGAGACATTTTATATGGAAAGACATAGCAACCATAAATGTATATGTGCCCAATAACAAAGCTTCAAAATATCTGGGGGAAAAAATGATTGAACAACAACAAAAAAGAGATAATTCTACAGAGTTGGATATTTTAACACTCTTCTTCCAGCAGCTGGTAGAACACGTAGATATAAAATCATTAACGATATAGAAGATTTGTCACATCAAACACCTTGGCCTAAAAGATATTTATCGAAGGCTACACATAACACTCCCCGTTTTTCCATGAGCCATGGAATGAAATCTAAATTCATTACTCTGGTCCCCCCAAACCCTGCCTCTCTCTTCAACCTAATCTGATCTCTCATTACATTCCCCTTCTCTCATTACAGCCATCCTACACGTTCTTTCCTGCCACATCATGGGTTCTGTCTTAGCCAAGACTTCAACCTAAAATGCTCACTTCCTGCTCCCGTCCTCAAGCACTCTCCTCCTGTCATTCAAGTCTCTTGTTTAAATGTCAGCTCCTAAGACAGCGCCTGACCCTGCAATCTAAAGTGGCCACCAAGTCACAGTATATCGCATTGAGCTTTGAGTCTGACATATTACTTTGGAGCATGTTTCCTGTTTATGCATCGTTTATTGTTTGTTCCTCTCCACCAGAATGTGAGCTCAGGGAGAGCAAGGATCATCTATCCTTTACCTGAAGGAGGACAGGAACCGGCCATCTTAGCGTGAAGAGTGATATAGGTTAAATGAGGATTCCAGACAGAATTGGAAAAGACATACAAAAGGCTTAATCTATGCTCTCCACGATGTCTTCATCGAAAAAGTAAAAATGCAGAAGAAGCCCAAGTTTGAAATGGGAAAACTCATGGAGCTTCATGGTGAAGGTAATAGCTTTGGAAAAGCTACAAGGGATAAGACAGACACTCAAATTGAACAAGCTGAAGAAAACGAACCACCAGTCCAAGCATCTATTTGTTTAAAGTTCAGACTTTTAATAGGGACAAAGAAAAAGTCCTGATTGTGACTATAGCAAGGAAAGGATATCTGACCGTAAAGTTTGAGATTCTAAAGCAACAACAAATTAAAGAATCTACTAGACTGACGAAACCAAAGGGTTACTGAAGAATTACCAATAACTTCAATGCTTAAAGACTATACTGATCGGGGGCCAGCAGGTGACATGGTGGTTAAGGCACTGGACTCCCACATGGTTGACTGCAGTTTGAGTCCTGGATCTGGTGGTTTGCTTTCTCTCCTCTTTCCTTCTGGTCAAAAAAATTTTAAATAATAATAAATTAAATGATTATTTAAAAAAAAAAAAAAGATTATACTGATTGAGAGGATTATCCTTGAACTCCAAGGATGAAAGATTACAGAGCTGAGGACCTTTGCGGCATCCTCTAAGGGTACTGATTATCTGACAACCCAGACAGGTTCCTGGACCCAGCCACAGTAGAAGTGAGAAGAACTGGGAAGAAGCTCAAATGGAAACGCATCAGTAGTAGGCAGCACTGTACTAGCAATCAGTGCTTCAGAAATAGCCACGAGGAGATTGCCCATCTGTTTCAACCCAGCAGAAGTTATCTGTGAAGGTAGGTTTCCCTATGTTTGACAAGGTGCCTCAGTACATGCTGAAATTAGAGAGTTGAAGCTTTTCGAAACACGAAAAGGAAAGCGAAATGATGACATAACAAGCCATGGTACCTACCCAGATAAAATGCCTGACTATGATTTGGGTTGAAATAATAAGGTTACTTCATACTCAGTGAAATTCTTTTGGATTTAGTTTACTTTTTTTTTACATTATGGTAAATGCACATCATAATTTGACCATTCTTCCTGAAAACATACTAATATGTATGTGTATATATATATATATATATATATATATAAAATGCAGAAAAACATTGTATTCATGCATATCAGTAAAGCAGAAAAAAATATCCTTCCAATTGTCATTTCTCAGATTACTGATATCAGGCCTAGAAATTCTATGCTTTCTATGGCCCATTCAAAATGCTTTCGGGTAAAGATCCATTATACTAATAATAAGAGCATATGGGGGCAGCCCTATGGCCTAGTGGTGAAAACCAGATCCCACACAGCCAATCATGATTCAAATCCCAGCTCCAGAGGCTTGAAAAACATGCTGGGCACATGTGTAGGCATGCCCCAAATTCAGGCAGGATCCCACTAAGGATGCTTTCTCTCTCTTTCTCTTTCTGTCTCTCTTTCTCTGATAAGCATATATGACCTCTGGTTACTGAAAAAAATAAATTAATAATAATAGTATATGCCATTGCCTAAATATATTTTAATTAAAAATATTTTCTTATTTCTATTTTACTTTCCTCTTTGACCTATAAATTTAGAAGTGTAATCATTTCTAGTCAGTTAATTTCACTGTTAAAATTGAGTTTAATTCTATTGTTATTAGAGAACATACTGAGAAATGTCAATCTTGAAATCAGTAAAAAAAAAAAAAAAAAAAAACCCTTTCTTTAGGACTCACTCACAACAAGATTTATTTTGATAAATATTGCATGGCTGCTTTAATGAATGTGAATTTTGCTGGATATAGCATTCTGTATACAACTGTGTCAATTAGATCAAGTTTTTTCATCTTTTTTTTTTTTCTGGAGAGGTTTTTGCTATAGGGCACATGTGCTCACCAGACAGACAGAAAGTGACAGAGAGACAGAAAGCGAGAAATCACCCCCCAGAGGGGATGGCCACACCGCAATCCCTTCTCCTCCACTCTCCTCTCGGGATCTTGGGCACGTACACACACGCGACTGACGTGAGTTTTAAGCCACTGGGTCCAGGACTCGAACCACAGTTGACTACGTGGGAGTCCAGCAACATAGCCATTATGCTAACTGCTGGTCCCAAGTTTTTTCTTCATTTTTTAAGATCTTCTAGATCCTTACTCATTTTTTGTCTGTCCCCTAAGCATTTAAAAGGAGTGTGCTAGTAATATCTCCAACTAGGATTGTAGATTCTCTATATATTTTTATATATGTCAATGTTTCCCTTTACATACTTCGCAGTTATTTAGTTATTTCATTTGTAAAATACAGATTTATAATTGTGAGATCCTTCTGTTGAATTGATCCCCTTTTCATTAAGAAATATCTCCTATTATCTCAAAGTGGCAATACTACATAGTTTGTCTGATATTAATGCAGCTTTTGTTTTGGTGTGTGTGTGTGTGTGTGTGTGCGTGTGTGTGTGTGTCTGTGTGTGTGTGTGTCGTGTGTGTGTCGTGTGTGTGTGTGTGTATATTTTCCATTCTTCTGTTTAAAAAATATCTGGTTCTGGGGCCAAGAGATGGTATGGTTGTTGGGGATCTGGACACCTGGACCCGGTGACCTGCTTTCTCATTCTCTCTCCCATTCTCTCTCTCTCTCTCTCTCTCTCTCTCTCTCTCTCTCTCTCTCTCCCCCGCTCCCTCTCCTTCTCCCTCTCTCCCTCTCTCCCTCTCCCTCTCCCCCTCCCCCTCCCAGTGAGCACAAATGTCTTATAGTAAATTAAATAAAAATAATAAGTTAAATTTTAAAAATAATTCCTTATAAAAACTATTTCAGATAAGCAGAATATAACAGAGTTATGTTTCTTTATCTAGTCTGAAAAACTTGATCTTTTCATAGAGAATTTAGTCCATTTACATTAAATGCAATTACTTATATAGATAGAGTTATGGTTATTATCTTACTCTGTTTTCAGTTTGACCTACCCATTTTATAGTCCCTTTTTATTCCTTCTTGACTTTTTTTGGTCAATCAAATGTTTTGTCAATATTTCCCTCTTTTAATTTATTACATATAAATGTTGTATTCTTTTAAAAGTTGCCTTAGAGATTACAATATGCTTTCTTGACTGATTACAAGCCAATGCAAATTGTTACTTTTACTGTTCCACAGCCCCCACCCCCAGGTAATCCTAGAACTTTAACCCTCTCCTACCTCTTGTGCTATGGTCATGAATTTTAGTTCTACACACACGTCAAATTATAGAAGCTACATTATTCTATTTCTTCTAGTATCTCCATCACTTGCCTTCTGGCTAAAGTGTTTTTCTTTAGTATTCTTACACTGCAGGAAAGCTACTGAAAAATGCCCACAGTTTCATTTGTCCCATTTTTCCTTCCACCTTGAAGAAAATTTTTCCTGGGAACAGAATTCTAGGCTGACAGGTTCGTTTGCTATATTGTTTTATTTTTTGTTCTGTATTTTAAAGATTATCTTTTGTTTTTAAATAGTTTCGCTTGAGGTGTTACAGTCATTCAAATTGTTGTTCCTTTTAAAGTAATGTGTCTTCCCCACAACTCACCCCAACTGCTTTGAGATTTTATCTTTTTCTATTAAGTTTCCATAGTCTTATATTGATACGCAAACAGGTTTCCTTTGTAGTCATTCTGATTAGGGTTTTCTAAGTTTTTTGTAAGAATTATTATATAATTTTATTCATCATCTTTTTTTTTGATTTTTTTATTTTCAATTTGACCACAAAGTAACAGAGAGAGAGAAAGAGAAAGCTGCCAAGTCCAGGACTTGAACCATGATCAGCCATGTGGGAGTTTAGTGCCTTAACCACTGTGCCATCTGCCAGCCCCGCTTTTTGAGTCTGTAAGTGGCTGTCTTTAATCATTTCATAAAACTCTTAGTATGATTCCTCCCAACATTCTTTCTCTTCTCTTTCCAGACTCCAACTATGCATATATTAGACCCATGAAGCATGTCCCACATTTCTCTGATGCTTCTGCTTATTTCTTTTCTATTCTTTTTCCTCTGCTTCAGTTTCAGATTATCTACTGGCCTGTTTTTCTGTTTATTAATGTGTCTTGTAAACAGTCTGTGATTGAAACCATTACACTCTAGTTTCAAATAATGTACTTTCTACCCTAGATTATTTGATTCTTTACAATAAAATCAAATTATGCTAAAATTATGTATCCCTCCGTCTACTTTGTCCCACCTCTTCCTCTAGTTTCTTGACTGTATTATTCACAGTGTTTCAAAGTACTTGTAGCTAACTCCAATATCTGATTCATATTGGGTCAACTTCCAGTACTCTATGAGTCATACAGTCTTGCGTCTTTGCATGTCTAGTCATTTCTTGCTACATGCTAGACATTGTAAAATCTTTATATAATGTTACTTTCCACCTGCAAAGAAGATAGGGAGGGCTCCTTTTTACTCTGTTAACCAAGTAGAAAGGGAGCCCAATATCCATTAAAGGATTGAGCTGGGTTGGGTTGCCATTTTTGTAGGACTCAGTCTGTCTCTGGCTTGACCCTATTTTAAGGCACAGTCTTCCACAAAGTTCAATGAGAGACATTTATTTCCTCAGCAGTAGATTTGATTCTCCCTTTAAGTTTTCAGCCTTGCTCTTTGCCCTTCCATTCCTCTTGATTTCATATTTGGCATGTGTCTTGAAACGAAGGTCTAATCACGTGTTTGGGATTTCTCTAGTCCCATTTTTCTCCCCTTTCTCTACCCCCAGTAACCTCTTGGGTGTTTGTGTTTGTGTTTGTTTGTTTATTTCCCAGAAGCCTGGCTTCCTGTCTTCCCACTGCACTCAGAATCAACAGCTGACCCAGATGAAAAGCAGCTGTCAATCTTCAGTACTGACAGACACTCCCTCTACACTTTCATCTCTTGCCTGTTCTGTTTTCAGAATCATTGCTCCAGCAGCACTGGGTTTACTGAGTGCCATAAGGCTTTGTGAGATTTCATGTGCCTTCCGGAAACTTCTGCCAATCTCTTCGGTGTCTGCCCAACTCCAGGTTTTACCAAATATCTTGTGAGGAAAATCAGTTGTATATTTGAGTGCCTGACCACACCCACCAAGTCTCCATGTTGTCAATTCGGTAGGACCAGAAAAATCTTTGTTTCCCTTTCCAATCCTGTAGCAGCCCCCTGCCCTAGCTTACATCTCCAAAATCAGCAATCTTCTACAGAAAATAAAATGACTGGTCATCCTCCGTGCACCTCTGAATGATTCTCCCTTTTCTGGAATTTTAGTTCAACTACCTCTCCCTCATTGCTTCCCTAGCTCTCCAATCCCTTAAGAATATGATTTTCACAAAATGCCCAGGTTTTTGAAGAAGTTGTTAGTATTTCTAACAAACTCGATAATATATTTTCTATTACTGGTTACTTTCAATGAAACTCCAGATATTTGTAATGTATTTACTAGTCTTAATATTTGCCAAAATACACTTTAAATATGCTTTTGAAATCAAAGCATCAGTAAAACAGTTACTTCTTACCTCTTCATAAAACTTCACCTGAGGTACAGCTTCATTAATTTCATTCAAACAAAAATCTTTAAATAGCAAGAAACCTAAAGGAAAAGAATAAAAAATTTCAGGGTGGGCAATAAATGGAAATTGTATCCCACAGGCTCTTTTCAAAGTAATGTGTTTATACCTGTACCTCTTTCTCTCCTACATTAAGTTAAAAAGAAAATAAAAGAAAAGAATTTCAAGAAGCTGATTAAATTCTAAAAGGAAATATCCAGGTCAAAGAGCACAACTCACCTGACTCCTTGTTTCTGGGTTCTTTGTCTATGCACAAACACCCTCCCACTTTTTTATTTATTTTGAGTGTTTTTTGGTTTTTGTTTTTTTTTTTTTGCCTGAGGGCGCATGTGCTCGCTAGAGAGAAACAGACACAGTGAGAGAGAAAGTGAGAACTCACCGCCCAGAGAGGATGGCCATGCCACAATCCATTCTCCTCTCAGGATCTTGGGCACACACACACACACACATGCCCAGAATGATTTTCAAGCCACCAGATTCAAGACTCAAACCACAGTTGGCCATGTGGGAGTCCAGCGACATAACCATTATAGCATCTTCTGGCCCCTGCCCTCCCATTTTTTAAAAATGCATGTAAATAGCGCTATGTTCCCACCACTGCCACCATTTGGAGCCACTGTCCCTATAGTAAGCAAAATAAAAAGCAAAGAAGTAACAGCGACGGGTAGTATGGAAGTGCTGGTGAGGGTGACCATGGATTCACAAATACTGTCCATAGAAACAGGACCGAACACCTTAAAAGGACAGAAGGACTTTCACAACCTTCCTCTCACACCTGCTCACTTACTACCTCCAAGTCCCCACCAAATGCCCAGCTCCAGGATGGATGGCCCATTCCTAGGTCATTCTTTGGTCTTTGCAACTCCATGCCTCGCCCTTAGATCATCAGTACCTTACGTCTAAAATATCAACTCCTCTTCCATACCTCAAAAACTCCTGCCAGCACCTTCAGAATTGGACTCAAAGCTGTCTTTGTTCAGAAGTCTACTCTGATGAAATGGAGTCTACTGTGCAGTGCCTACCACTACGTAGGAGGTCAACAAATATTCATTGAATGAGTATCTCTCTATATAAAATTTCTGACGTGTCTCTGTCAAAATATTTACCACGCTCTAATTAATTATATGATCTGTAAATCCCCCACCCCATGTGGAAGCCTCGTGCCTAACTTAATCCCAAACATAGTCAAGTCTGGATAAGTTGGATGAAGTTGAGTAGATCAAGCTGGTACCAGAATCAAGGTAGAGATACTTCATTATAAAACTCCAAAAAGTCAAAACAATTAGAGAGTTGTTAGCAGAAACAGAAGTCACAGTAGGGAATGGAAGAAAGATTCACGAACATACTGAAGTGGAGAGAGGAAGGGGACCAGAATTCTCCAGGTAGTACTGAGAAGAAGGAAGCAGTATGGACAAGATTTTCACTAATGTTAGCATAAGAATCTTTTCACTAAATGTCAGTTACCGCTCCATAAATCCCCCTCCACCGTTCCAGGAACATGACTGTTGAAGAGGGTGTTCAACCATTTGAACTACAAGAAAATGACTATGGCTACTTAGATGGGCGAGGCCAGGCTTATCTGGGGTGAGGCAGACCCCTGCACCAGAGCACATCCACATCCGTTTTGCCATCACAGGCAGAAGGGGGACATTCAAGAAGCACACAGGCAGGAAGAATGTGAATCTCTACCCTTGCATGTCAGGATTCTGATTTTAAATAAGAGTCATGGTTCTCATTTCCTTTCCCTTCATTGTGAAGTATTTCAAATTCCCATAATCATTTCTTCTTTGACCCATGAGTTATTCAGAAGTGGGTAGTTTTAACTTCCACATATATGGGGATTTTTTTTTTTTAGGGAATTTTTTTAGATGTGGATTTTTGTTTAACTCTGTTGCAGTCAGAGAACATACTTGGGATGATTTCAATGCTTGTAAGTGCATTGAAATGTGGTTTGGGCTCCAGATTTGGCTATCTAGGTGCACGTTCTATAGCGCTTGGGGAAAAAAGTGATATGTTCTGCTCTCATAGGGTGAAATGTTTCCTTTAAAAGAATAAAAAGGCAACTGAGCCAAATTGGTTGCTAGAGTTGTTCAAGACCACCCTGTGGATCCTCACTGTATGTTCATCTACTTATTCTATCTCGTCAATAGAGAAGGATTGAGGGGCCAGCAGGTGGCATGGTGGGTAAGGGTGCTGGACTCCCATATGGCCGACCGTGGTTCAAGTCCTAGACCTGGCGACTTTCTTTATCACTTTCCCTCTCTCTCTTTCTTGCTCTCACTCTCTTGCTCTATCCTTCTCTGGCCAAATTTAAATAAATAAATAAAGTTAAATAAAATAATTCTTTAAAAAATAGAGAAATATTGAAATCTCCATTCGTTATCATAGGGTGAAATTTCCATTTTAATTCTGTCCATTTTTCTTGACGTTTTTCTCTACTTTTAGAAAAGATAAGTAAAAGAAGAATCAGAACTCAGATCATTTGAACTTGAAATCTGAACTCTTGGTCATATCGGAGATGATTCTGAAAGATCTAAAGGACAAAATGAAATAATGCAGACATGGACCCTGGCTGTTAGCAGCACTTGGAGTCACTGGGGCTCTTCACATGGCCCATTCGTCCCTTGGAAATCTGGGCTGGCATTTCTCCTCCAGCCTCAGCTCACAGTGCTCTCTCAGAGTTCCCTTCACTATAGCCAAACCTCTCCATTTTGGTTTCTCTAACATCGAGCTCACGCCCTTCTCAGGAAAAGAAAGAGGGGGTATACAGGAAGAGGGAGTTGAATGAATGAACACCCACCTTAGAATGTTTGTGCCTGGCCCCTTAATACAATGTCTAATGCCAATGTGTAGAATAAGTCACAGAATGGTTTTAACGCACTTTAGGGAACAAAATATTAATAAAATTTCCTCATGTCTACACATAAACTGAAGCCTCACTTTCTACCAGATATTTAAATGGGGCTGTTGAAAAGAAACAAATGGGGGACCAGCAGTTGGTGGAATGGCTATGTGGCTGGACTCCCATGTTATTGACTGCAGTTCAAGTCCTGAACCCGGTGGCTTAAAACTCATGCCAGGCTTATGTGCGTGCATGCCCAAGATCCCGAGAGGAGAATGGAGGAGGGATTGTGGCGTGGCCATCTCCCCTAGGGGGTGATTTCTCGCTTTCTCTCTCTCTGTCTTTCTGGCAAGCGCACACACCCTATAGCAAAAACCTCTCCAAATAAAGAAAAGAAACAAATGGAGCATCAAGAAGAAAGATGATTTTGCCTTTTGGATAAAACATGGATCATTGTGTTCCAGGCTGAAAGTAATTTACCTTCATCAGCCTCAAATTACATAAAAAGTAAATGAAGCATTACTTAGATTTGAGCAAAAACGAAAAGGCAAAAATCGGGAAATACTTTGACTAATAGGTTCATTTCATTGTTGTGATTTCTCCAAATTTTAAGAAATTAAAAATTAGCCACCCAGGGCCCAGGAGATGGTGTGGCAGTTAAGGGTGCTGGACTCCCACATGGCTGACTGCAGTTCAAGTCCTGGACCTGACAGCTTGCTCTCTCTCTCTCACACACACACTCTGTCCCTCTCTGGTCAAATTTAAAAAAAAAAAAAAAAAAAAAAAGAAAATAAAGGTAAAAAAAAC
>NW_006159701.1:829730-832540 GCF_000334495.1 Tupaia belangeri chinensis | reverse complement strand
ACCCCCCCGGTCCCCCCCTGGTAAAATTTAAAAAAAAAAAAAAAAAAAAGAGTAAATAAAGTTAAATAAAACAAACTCTTTAAAAAAAAAAAATGGTGACCCAACACCTGATTGCTAGATCACTTTGGGGCATTTTCTTTGTTTCTATATATAAGCCACAGTGAAGTGTCTGAATGATGATTAATTTTTCACTACACATAACACCCAAGAAAGGTAAACTATCCCAATTTGCCATGATACACTGCAAAAATTAGAAGTTCCGTTGCTTTCGTAAAATATTGGTGAGGGTCTGCCCCATAGCATAGCACAGTGGCTGAGTGCTGGACAGAGGGTACAGGACCAGCTCTGGGGGCTTAGAACACATAAACCATGCCAGGTATGTGCCCACAGGGACAGGGTCCTACTGGGATGGAAATCGAGGGGGAAATGATTGTGTCAGGACCAGGCCCCATTGGAGGGTGACTGCCATGCAGTCCTTCTCTACCCCTCACCCCGCACTCTCTTCCTCTCCCTCCTCCTCCTCCCTCCTTCCCCCTTCTAATACTTTCTCGCCCCTCTCTTCCCTCTCCCTCTCTCTCCCTTGCTCTCTTGCCCTCTCTCTTTCTCTCCCCTTTTCTCTCTCCCTCCTCCTCTCCCACCCTCTCTCCCATCCCTGCCTCTCTACCTCCCCCTTCGATTGGTTCCCTTCCCTCCCCTTCCCCGTCTCTTTCTCTCCCCTTTTCCCTCTCTCTCTCTGTTCCTCTCACCCCCTGTTCCTCTCCCTCCCTGTCTCCCTCTTCCTCTCCCTCTCCCTCTCTCTCTCTCTCTCTCTCTCTCTCTCTCTCTCTCTCTCTCTTTTAGGCTCGCTTTCCCCTCCCTGTTCCTCTCTCTCCTCCTTCCCCCTCCCTCTCCTTCTCCCCTATTTCCCTCTCTCTCTCTCATGCACATGCCCTCTGTGATAAAGAGCTTTGGAAACTATGAAATATAAGTGGTTTCTATGAGAAACTTTGAAATGTAATTAAAAAAAAAAGAAAACCTAGAAAAGGGGAAAGAAAAATATGGGGTAAATCTCACAAGAAATAATACTTGTCTTGGGTTTTGCTAAGGAGGTTAAAAACACTGGGAAGGAAAATAGTTACTAATAATTACTGAACTTCATACCAATGTTGACATATTTAACGAAACACTTACTGCGCGTGTGTTAATAGTCACTGCGTTATAGGGAGCATTATAGGCAGGGGTTGCAATGCCGAAGACAAATGTCCCATACCAGACTATGGATTATGTAAGAGACAGACAACAAAGAAGTAAAAACATACACTGTTTGGTAAGTAATAAGAAGGACTAAGGGATTGGCAGATGACATAATGGTTTCATCGCTGGACTCCCACATGGCCAACATCAGTTTGAGTCCCAGGCTCCGTGGCTCGAAACTCAAGCCAGGTGCAAGTGTGTGTTTGCCAAAAATCCTAAGAGGAGAAGGGAAGTGAAGGAATTGTGGTGTAGCCATCGCCCCGAGGGGTGATTTCTCACTTTCTACCTATCTCCAGCAAGCACACACACCCCTATAGCAAAAAATCTCTCTCTTAAAAACAGAAAAAAAAAGACTCAATATTGTTGGCCATCATGTAAATTAAACCACTCCAAGATCCTACTTCCCAACTACTAGAATTGATTAAGTTACACATGGCCAACTGCAGTTTGAACCCTGGACCTAGTGACTTGAAAATCAAGTGTGTTTGTGCCTAAAATCCCAGGAGGAGGCTGGAGGAGAAGAAACTGTGGTATGGTCTTCCCCATGGGGGGGTGGTGGTGATTTCTCACTTCCCTTCTCACTATCTCTGTCTCTCCCCTGGTGACTCTATGGCAAAAACCTAAATAATAATAATAAGGTTGACAACACCACATGACAGCAAGGACTCGGGCAACCTCTTACATAGCTGGGGAGGAAGTATGATGCTTTGGGCTCCTTTTAGAAATGCAGTGATCTGGGGACCAGCAGATGGCATAATGGCTACATTGCTGGACTCCCAGGGAGTTGACAGCAGTTCAAGTCCGGGACCCAGCAGCTTAAAACTCACACCAGGAGCATGTACGTGCATCCCCAAGGTCCTGAGAGGAGAAGGGACTGCAGCGTGACCATCCCACCAGGGGGTGACTTCTTGCTTTCTGTCTCTCTGCCTCTCTCTGTCTGTCTGGCAAGCACATGCATCCTATAGCAAAAATCTCTCTGAAAAACACAGAGAACTGGTGCCCTACACATTCAGAGTCCAGTAGACAAACGTATAAATGGTAATGAGTGTGGCTGAGGAAAACTTCAAGGCATGTTCCAAGACATTGACTTTTAACACAGAAGAATACATGAGACCAGGACTAGGCATGAAACGTGCGACTGCGGTAGCAAGGAAGTTGGATCTAGCCCTTCTGACAGTTGGGTTACTTGTGAAAATCTCTAGGATGCCACCACGTTAATACCCTTTCCAGACGGCCATCATTTTTTTTTTTTCATGTATCATGGTTCTGTGCACATCGGATAGTAAACAACCGACAATTAAAATGAAGAAAAATTTAAGACAATTTAAAAGGAAATAAAAGTTATTATTCAAACAAGCCAGTCATCTGACATATTTCTGGAAGACTTCTCTAAGGACAATTATTATAATTGGTGGGATGGAAATCAGGGTGCGAGAGTACATCACAGACCGAGTATTGCCAGGCTAAAATGGCAAGGAGGGCGTGTCAGGGGGCCTGGGGACATGCAGAGTCTAACCATAATTTTTTTTTTTTTTTTTTTGCTTTCGGGCGCGTGTGCTCGCCAGAACGACAGAAAG
>NW_006159701.1:770066-829630 GCF_000334495.1 Tupaia belangeri chinensis | reverse complement strand
GCGTCGTGATTTTAAGCCACCAGGTCTGGGATTCGAACTGTGGTCGAAGACATGGGAGTCCAGCAACATAGCCATTATGCCAAGTGCTGGTCTCCTAACCATAATTTTAACAAGGAAGAAACTGAATAAGAGCCAGCCAGCTGATATGTGTGTGTTTGCTCTGGAATGGCCCACGAGTCTACATGAATTCATGATGCCAGCAAGTTTCCATATGTATATTTCAATAAAAGTTCACTGAAAACAAGGCAATCGATCATTAAGTATTCGTGAAACTGTAAGTGCAAAATGAAGGGATTCTCGGGGACAGCAGGTGCCAAGGTGGTTAAGGCACTGAATCAACTCCAGGGGTTCAAGTCTTCGAGCCAGTGCCTTGAAAATCACACTGGGTGCATGTGTGTGTGCCCAAAATCCCAACAGGAAAACGGGGGAGAAAGGGTTACGATATGGCAATCCACTCTGGGGGGTGATTTTTCACTTTCCCTCCCTCTCTGTGTTTCTCTCCAATGAGCACATGTACGTTCTCAAAACAATTATAATCTGATCGGAGACACTGACAGATACATAAAAAGCTAATACCTAGTTGACTTGTATGAAGGGTCAAGTTCCCTTCGTAGGGGAGGTATGTGGACGGCAGATTGCATCTTCCTCAGATTAGGGCAACAGCATTCTCGCAAGGCTCCCAGACCCTCACCCAGTCTCCCTGCCGATCCATCCTCCACACTGCTGCTCAGACCCAACCATGAAACTGCCCGGCTTCAAAATGTTCCAACACAGCTGCACAGAAAGCTGGCGAGACCCAGCCCCCTCTCACACGCACCAAGCTCTTCCCAGACAGCTCTGCAGCACGAATGTCACTGATGTGCAGGCCCCGCGCCCCACCTGGCCAGCACAGCCAGGCACAGGCACTTGCAGCTCGAATACTAACATTGGGCCTCCGCTCCTCTGCACGGGCTCCTTCTCTCTCAGCTCTTTCCCACCAAACAGCCGTCCACTCCATCCATCCCCTTTCCCACAGTCCACAGCCCCTGCAGACATCACCTTCATGACCTACCAGCATACACAAAGCAGTAAGCTTTCAGAGGTCACTCTTCCCCAGGCCAGCAGGCTCTGCCCCCTTCTCTGCTCCCTTAGTACAGGGTTCTTCTTACCGTTTTCAAGGCGTTGTCCCACGTCACCGCGACTGCTTATTTTTACTTTATGAATTGATACTGGATGCATGCACTTGCCAGACAGACAGAGACAAAGAGACAAAAAGCAAGAATTTACCCCACTGGGTTGGGGGGGGATGGCCACACTGCAAACCCATCTCCTCCAGTCTCCTTTTGGGATTTTGGGCATGCACACACATGTGCCTGGCTATGATTCAATTTTTTAAAAATATATTCAAAGTGGGACTAGCAGATGGTGTAATGGTTATGTCACTGGGTTACCACATAGGTGACCACGGTTCGAGTCTCAGACCTGGGGCTTAAAACTGACGCTGGGCATGTGTGCGTGCATACTCAATATTCTAAGAGGACAATGGAACAGGGATCGTGGTGTGATCATCTCCCCTGAAGGGTGATTTCTCACTTTCTCACTCTGTTTTTGTCTCTGGTGAATGCAGGTGCCCTATAGCAAAAATCTCTCTACAAAAAAAAAAAAAAAATTATCTATATAGCTAATATATATATGTATGCTGATATATACATTTTCCCCCCAAAGGTATAAAGTGGAAGATTGCTTCCCACCCTGCCCCCTCATCTTCCCAGTCAGGTAGCACCCACCAACACTTGCAAGGTGACCGCCATGACTAATCTCTCGCAAGGTTTAGGGGAAGTGATGTGTGTCGCTCAGGGCCAGGGTTGGCAAAAAACTGGGGCGACATCTTCATCGTCTTTTCTCCCAGCGAGATGAAGAGATCTCCAAGCCCTAAGGGGCACCAGGGCCACAAGATGGGAAGAGCTCAGCCCATGGGGAAGGATGCCATGCTAATCAGAAACACCTGCCCCTGGACTGTTCCTGAGTGAGGAAACTCTACGTGCAAGGACCCTGGCATTTGGGGTTTCCCTGCTACAGACACCGCTGTTATCTTCCAAAACAATATAAACCAGGCACAAATACAAACTCTTCCTTCTCACTGTAATATACACACTGCCCACAAAACCCTTTCTCCATAACCCCGCACCTTACAACTTCACACAGCAGTCGTGAGGCCGCGCGACTCCTTTGTACAGCTCTGCAGTATTCTAGCACGTGAACGATAATCCATGCAACCTGCTCCCCAATAAGGAGCATTTGGGTTGCTCCAAATTTTTTTTTTTTTTACAAAATTGCTTCTATGAATAGCCATCAGTAGGTTTCTTCAGAGGAAAACCTCAGCGTTAAAGGTGATATTGATATTTTGTTATTTTTTAAAATGTCTTTAAACAATTATTTATTTAATTTTATTTATTATCATTTTTAATAAATTTTGACTAGAGAGAGAGAGAGAAAGGGAAAGTGAGAAAGCAAGCCACCAGGTCCGGGACTCAAACCATGGTCGGCTATGTAGGAGCCCAGCATCTTAACCACCACGCCATTTGCTGGCCCCGTTGTTACTTTTCTTTAAAAGAAATGTTTGGCTCTTTTTTAAAAGAATGATTTTATTTCATTTATTGTTCTATATATTTATATTTTTAATTTGTTAGAAGGCACATGTGCTCACCAGAGAAAGACAGAAAGAGAGAGAGAAAGTGAGAAAGCAAGCCTCCAGGTCTGAAACTCAACCCACAGTTGGCCATGTGGGAGTCCAGCACCTTAACCACCATGCCACCTGCTGGTCCAATATTTTGTTACTTTAATAGGCAAATTAGCCTCCACTAAGGTAGCTCCTATTTAAATGTCCACCAACAATGGGTAGGAGTGCCTGTTTTGAAAGCCACAGACATAAAAAAAAAAAGTGTACTATTCATTTTTGGAATTTTTGCCATTCAAAAGATATTTTTTAAATTATTTCGAACCAACTTAATTTATGTTTCTCTCATTCTAAAAAAAAAAAAAAAAAAAAAAAAAGTTAATTTTTTTTCCCTTTAGCTCCATTTTTTTTTTCCTTTCCCATGACCTGTCTTTCAATAGTCTTTGCCCATTTTTACTCTAGGTTCTGGGTCTTCTGTTTGGAAGTTTCTGGAGCTGGCCTGTGTTGGGGTTTGGGAATGAGCACTGCAGTTTAAGGAACCCTTCTGACTCTCAACAGCTCAGGTTCAGGGGCAGGTAGACCTCTTGGCTCTGTTTGGGTGATCTGTGTGTTCGTTCCTGGTTCCCTGTCATCCCTCAGGTGCTGACAGAAGTCCCTCTAGCATTTCCCTGTTAAACATGACTCTGGACCTTTGGAATATGGTTCTATCATGCTAAAAAAGATGCACTTCCGGGGCCAGCAGGTGACGTAGTGGCTAAAGTGCTGGACTCACACATGCCCAAGCACGTTTCACGTTCTGGACCTGGCGGCTCGAAAATCACAGTGGACGCGTGTGCATGCATACCCAAAATCTCCAGGAGGAGAATGGAAGAGAAGGGATTGCAACGTGGCCTCCTCACCCCCAGAAGAGGGGCGATTTCTCGCTTTCTCTCTCTGACTCTCTCCAACAGGTGCATGTACCCTATAGCAAAAAGCTTTTTTAAAAAAAGATGCACCTCTTCCAATAAGTAGCAGCAATTTCCTCGTTTATCCCCTCAGTAGGCTATGGGCTACACGAAGGTCGTATTTCTTTTTTCTTTCTATTCCCTAGCATAATCACTAGGACTTAATTGGCTCCATAAACATCTGACAAACTTATTAAAGGGAAGACCAGTCTGGCAGGGGGTAGAGCCGCAGATGGTTTCAGGAAGAAGTGACACACCAGCTCGCCTCGGAGAGACTGATGGGCAAGAGAAGAGTCCAGAGGAAGAGAGAAATGAACAAGTACTCAGAGGCAGGAAATTAAAACTGAGATAGGAAAAGAGTGAGACTCCAGCATGGGCAGAGCAAGCTCCTAGAAGGCGGCACGGCAGGTCTGCTTTATCACACAGAGAGGGCTGGAACGTGCCTGCAGCGTTGGCCTGAATCCAGCCAGCCAAGGGTCCCATTCACAAGGCTGTCCCTCTGCGTTTGCGCCTCACATAAATACTCAGCATTTGCTGAAAGCTTTGATGTGCCAAAAAGCCTCCTGGGGAATCATTTCTAATACAAGCGGGCCATCATTTTATATAAATAAATAAATAAACACTGAAACTCAGTTGTAAATTCAGGTCTGGGGCTCTTTCTCCTAAATACGGCAAGCCCTGAAGTTTAAAGTTTGCTGCTATTCATTTGCGGAGGGACCCTGTGATACGACACACACCTGCTCCGATGTCTGGCCCCAGACAGCCCTGGCATCTGCATGCTATATGCTAACCTAACCTAAAACAGGTACTCAGTGGTGACATCTATACACCAAGACTGCCTGCCTGCATCCACCCCCGAATACTATTAGAAAATGAGGATGGCAGAGAGTGAGAAATACGGCGGGGAAACACACACACACACACACACACACACACACACACACGTGAAACTAGACATGGGAAATTATTGATGATAACATGTATGATTAAGCTACTACGCAGTATATTATGGATGGGAAATCACATTTTGTATGCTGTGACGATGCTCAGGGAATGAATGTAAATTAATTAACTTTAAAAATGTTTCAGAAAAAAATTACAGTGCACTTGCCACTAGATTCTAGCTTTGTCCATATTTTTAGTTCATGGTATTTCGTGAATTAATAAGATGTGGAAAAAAAAAAAGTTTAGTATGGAAGGGAGAAAAGGGGGAGGGGAAGGAAAAAACAAGTCAAAGTACGCTTAATTGACCAAAAAATGAGAAGCTAGTTGCTGATAAGTTATAGAGTAATATCTTTGGCTTGACTGACATGCATGGTATTTATGCCGGAAAAAGAAATGTTGTACACTATAAAGATGTGGTTCAATGTCAATTAATGAATAAAAAATAATAACAATGATAAATAAAATAAAATAAATCATTTTTAAAGTAATAATTTAAAAAATGAGGATGTTAGCGAGAGGCTTCATGACTAAAAGAACAGAGCCTGTGAAAAGAGTATTTACGGTAGTGATAAGATGTTTTCTGTGATGGTTTGGTCCAAATTCATTTTTGCTGTGACTAAATGAATATTGTAACTTGTCAATTAAATAGCAGCGGTTCTTTTTGTTTCTTTTTGAGAGCGAGTTTTGCTATAGGGTGTGTGCACCCGCTGGAGAGACACAGAGAAACAGTGAGAAATCACCCCCCAGGGGGTTGGCCATGTTGTAATCCCTTCTCCTCCGTTCTCCTCTCAGGATCTTGGTTGCAATCTCTTCTCCTCCGTTCTCCTCTCGGGATCTTGGGCACACACATGTGCCTGGCATGAGTTTCAAGCCAATGGGTATGGGAGTGGACCATGGTTGGCCATGTGGGATTCCAGCGTCCCAACTACCATGCCACCTGCTGGCCTCCTAGTAGAGGTATTTTTAAAGTCACAGGGTAACCTGAAAATCTCTGGTGAGAGACTACACTCAGAATTCGTTAAAGGTGGCTACACTCAGTGCCCTACACCATCCTCTAGTGACAAGGATGTTGCCCCCGGAAGTGGCGTGGGCGTGACCAATGAACGTTCCCTTCCGCTCTCTGTACGAGCGGAGGAAAATCGACATAGCTGCTCCTCCACAGCCTGTCTGCTTGAAACAGCTGCCCGACTGAGCCTCTCTCCCCGGGGATGCTCATCCTGACACCCACCCCAACTGTGCACTGCCACCCCCGCGCCCTACTGCAAGATGACAGAGCAGACCCCTGGGCGTCCGCTCGGTGGGCTGTTAGTTCTCCCAGCTGCCATCACACTAGGAAAATAACCACGTGCCGTGCGAACACATTCTTTGCACTGAGGGCTGCAGAGAAGAGTTTTTCACTAAGGCTGCTGAAATGTATGTTGAAACTAAGAGTCAACCAGAGGAACAAATAATAAAGTCGGTTCCTCCGACGTGGAAATACTGAGCTAGACAGTTTAGAATGACGGACAGGAAAGAGTTTGAGATTGTCTCTGGTCTCCAGGAACGTATGCTCCAGTCAGGGCAGTGACGCCAGGGCGCCAGCTCACAATGGTGCGTTTCCCATGGAACGTGCCACACCGACGCCGGAGACGGTGCAGGTGCGACATCCGGAGGGAGATTACGTACAGTTGGAAACAAGGAATTCTGAGCGAATCCTTGAATGGTGGGTGTTTGAGAAACGCCGGGAACAGAAGGCGGCGTTCCGCAGAGGGACACGGATGTGCGAGGAAGCGGGCAGGGACAGCGGGGTGACAGAGTGGGCCGTGGAAATAAGCCAGGGTGGAAAAGATGAAAAGAGACGGAGGCCAGTTCTGGTCACCTGGATGACGGTAACAAGGGGACTCTATCCAGCTTAGAGCACAAGAGGGATGTGATGAAACTGTTTTCAGGTCACCGGAACCCACAGGAAAAGGCTGCAGGGAGAACACGGAAGCTGGGTAGCCAGGTAGGGCCGTTCTGAAACACCTGGGACAGAGTGGTGGCTACGGTGGCGGTGGCACAGGTGACGAATGGAGAGAGGCATAACAAGTGGCAGCTTTCAGGACCAGCAGTTGGCGTAATGGCTACATCGCCGGACTCCCATGTAGTTGACCGTGGTTCGAGTTCCAGACCCGGTGGCTTAAACTCACACCAGGCATTGTGTACATGCGTGCCCAAGATCCTGAGAGGAGAATGGAGGAGAAGGGATTGCGGCGTGGACATCCATCCCTGGGGGGAGAGGACTTGCTGGCTTGCTTGCTTTCTTGTTTTTTTTTTTTTTTTTTGAGAGGTTTCTGCTATAGGGCACATATGCTCACCAGAAAGACAGAGAGAGACAGAAAGCGAGAAATCACCCCCCAGGAGGATGGTCACATCACAATCCCTTCTCCTCCATTCTCCTCTTGGGATCTTGGGCACGCACACACACATGCCTGGTGTGAGTTTAAGCCACCGGGTCTGGGATTCAAACCGCGGTCGACTACATGAGAGTTCAGCGACATAGCCATTACACCCACTGCTGGTCCCAGCCCACACAATGGAATACTATTCAGCAATCAAAAGCAAACAAAACAAAATCCCTATACAATCAACAATACGGATGAATCTCAGGGATATTATGCTGAACCACATAAACTAGACGCCAAAAAATACATATTGCTTAATGTTATGTCTATGAGGTTCTAGCAAGGCCTAATTCAATCTACTGTGATGGGAAGCAGGTTGTAGCCACCTAGGGCTGGGGTGAACTGAATACAGAGGAGACAGAGTGCACTTCTGGAATGAAGGAAAATGGCCTATATTTGGATCGTGATAGTGGTTATGTCAAAACTCAAGCTATTCTTCAAGAAAATGCGTTTTATTGTATGCATATCATACATCCATAAAAAGCTTCAAAAAGTAACACAAGCCTCAAGTGTGTTGATCAGTGAACAAGGGAAAAGAGTAACACTTGGATTCCTGTATGTTTGCCAACTCAGGAGGAAGAAACCAGGCACGGTCTGAAAATAGTAAACCAAAACGTGACTGGGGGGGTGGGGGGGGGCAAAATCTGTCCCCAGCAAACCAGCCTGCTCCGAGTCCTTGCCCAGGGCCAATCCTGAACTCCCTCGCTGGTTTGAAAGTGGAAGCCTGAAGACAAAACTGATTTTGATCTGAAATAGTCATACGTTCTATGATAAGGTAGAGATGGATTTCTGAAAAACAAATTCTGAAGACTAACAACGAATATTTTTTCAGAAATTAATTTTTCATCCACGCTCAAAGCAGTGAAAATTTCAATAAAAAAAAAAAAAAAGTTCTTCAGAGAATAAGATCACAAGATAAGGATACTGGCATCTTTAAAAAGTTGTCCTTGGGGCTGGCAGGTGGCGTGATGGTTAAGGGCACTAGATTCCCACATGGCTGGCCACGGTTCGAGTCCCGGACCTGGTGGCTTGCTTTCTCACTTTCCCTTTCTCTCTCTGGTCAAATTTAAGAAAAAATAACAATAACAAATGGAATTAAGTAAATAAATGAATAAATCTCAAAATTAAGAAAGGCTATCTTAACTTCTCTCCTTGCATTCCAATGTTGCAATTAGTCTCTTTGAAGGACAAAAACAAATCTCCCTGTCCTTGCCTTTGCTGGGATTTCTCTTCTGACACACATCCCTAAGAATCTTTTACCAATGGGGGGGGGGAGCAGCAGGTGGCATGATGGTTAAGGTGCTGGACTCCCACATGGCCAACTGAGGTTCAAGTTCTGGACCTCGTGACTTGCTTTCTTACTTTCTTTCTCTCTCTCTCTCTCCTTCTCTCTCTCTCTCTCTCTCTCTCTCTCTCTCTCCTGTCTCTCTCTGGCAACATTAAATAATAATAATAAACAATTATTTTTAAAAAGAAGAAGAATCTTTTACTGGGTCAGCTGGGTGTACAGGCAGCCGGACCCCATATGGCTGACTATGCCATTCCAGTCCCAGACCTGGTAGGTGGCTTTAAAATCATACCAGGTGCATGTGCCCAAAATCCCAAGAGAAGAATGGGAGAGAAGGAGTTGTTGCATGGCCATTGCTGGGGTGGGGGACTGCTTTCTCACTTTCTCTCTGTCTCTCTCTCTGTGTGTGTGTGTGTGTGTGTGTGTGTGTGTGTGTCTGTTTGACAAGCATGTGACCTGTAATAGAAACAAACAAACAAGAAGCAGGGCCAGCAGGAGGCGTGGTGGTTAAGGCACTGGACTCCCACGTGGCCGACTCTGGTGCAAGTCCTGGAACCAGCAGCTTGAACATCACACTGGGCACCCACGTGTATACCCAAAATCTTGAGTGGAGAATGGAGGAGAAGGGACAGCAGTGTAGCCGTATCTCCCTTGGGGATGAGTTCTCATTTTCCCTCTCTCTGTCCTTCTCTGTCTCTGGTGAACTCACGTTCCCTATGGCAAAAACTTCAAAGAAAAAAAAAAGTTTGGTGTTTGGTACACAGATAGCTATCAGCATCTTCAACTACTGTAACGCCTGTCAGTCACGAGATCAGAAGAACTCAGGGGAAATAAATAGCAGAGATGTTAAAGTAAGCAGATTTGCCAGCCTGTAGATCAGGGGCCCCATGGCCACACCCCAGTGTTCTTTAGATCTAGTGGTTAGTAGATGTTAAAGAACTGTGTTAGTTCAGTAAAACATAGCTTTTCTGAATCTTTATTTTTTCTTTTTTTTTTTTTTTCACTATAGGGTGCGTGTGCTCGCCAGACAGACAGACAGAAACACAGAGACAGAAAGCGAGAAATCACCCCCCAGGGGGGATGGTCATGCCGCAATCCCTTCTCCTCCATTCTCCTCTTGGGATCTTGGGCACGCACGCACACGCGCCCGGCGTGAGTTTTAAGCCACCGGGTCTGGGACGCAAACCACAGTCAACTACGTGGGAGTCCAACGACATAGCCATTACGCTAACTGCTGGTTCCCAAACATAGCTTTTCTGAATCTTTTTTCTGTCTGCTTTTTTAAAAGAAAAAAAAGCTGAAGGATAACTTTAAAAAGGAAAACCAACCCTAATAAACTTAAAAAAGAAAGAAAGAAAGAAAGAAAGAAAGCTAACCCTAATAAACTGTTTAAAAAAAAAAAAAAAAAAAAAAAGAACCCGAATAAAAATTATAAAAAAAAAAAAAAAAAAAAAAAGCCTGCCCTGTGACCTGATGGTTAAGAGAGCCAGATCCCACATGGTTAATTGCACAGTTCAAGTCCCAGACCCAGCAGAACATCCCAGGTGCACGTATGTGCATGCCCCAAATCCCAACAAGATGAAGAAATGGAGGAGATGGGACTGTGGCAGGACGCTGCCCCATCGGGGGGTACCTCCTCCCTCTCCCTGTCTGTCTGCCTCTCTGTTCCTCTTCTGTGAATGCATGTACCCTCTAATGGAACTAATAAGCAAAAAAGCAAGCAAACAATAAACACCAAATTTTCTCATAGAACTGGATTCGCCTTTTTACCCTTCACACCCTAATCTCTCAGATGTCCCAACATTTCAAAGCTATGGAGGCTGCACCACAGGGCCAGGTGGAACCTCTAGCTTAGGTAGGCCCTCACGCCAGGAATCGAACCCAGACCTGTTTCATCCAACACACAGAATAAAGTCAAATGAAAACATTGCCTTGCTGCCGGGTTTTTTTTGTTTTGTTTTTAGAGAGAGATTTTTACTGTAGGGTACATCCACTCACTGGAGAGACAGAGACAGACAGAAAGCAAGAAATCGCACTTCCAGTGAGGATAACCATGCCACAGTCACTTTCCCTCCCTTCTCTTCTCAGGGTCTTGGGCGCACACGTACACGTATCCGGTGTGAATTTTAAGCTGCCGGGTCCGGGACTCTCACGGTCAACTATGTGGGAGTCCAGTGATGTAACGATTATGCTGCCTGCTGGTCCCACTGGTGGGTTCCTTAAGTAACGGCCTCTCCCTCTCTCCTAGTGTTTTTCCTCTCGGGCCAGCATTTTAATGAGGAAACTCAAGTTGAAACTGTCTGGAACCCGTGGCCCTAATTTAGTGAGGTCCCCCCTCGCTCTTGCTGCATTGCCTTGCAATCAAAAATCCAATTAGCTGTGCTTAGTCAAGTGTTCCTCTCTGCTCCTTAACTCTCCCGCACTAAGGGTCTCCACACAGGCTTGGGTAATTGATGCTGACTTGAATGGGGCCGCAGGTTTTCCTTCTCCGTGGCTCTGGTTGCTCTTGGACGGAGCAAGTTTCATAGGCAAGCTAGGGTGGGAACCTGACTCTGTCACTGTCCACCTCTGACATCTGTCAGGGGAAGGCCCTTCACTGAGACTAAAGGGAAAACAGAGGGTGGAACGGGTCCCCAGGTTGAGCTCTCTCTCTCTCTGTACAACCATATGCCAAAGTGCTCGGTTTACTACAATTCCTCCGCAGTTTTTGGATCAGAAGCTACAGATATGAATGTTTTCAGATTTTAAAGTACAAAACACTTTTAGCAATAATTTTAGAAATTATAAAATAGATGGGCCTGCATGTATTTCATGGTGAACAAATTCTCTTCATAAGCCAAGTGATGTATAGGGATCAAACGTTTTTTTTTAAAAAAAGAAGAAGAAGAAGAAAGAAGAAAGAAGAAGAAGAAGAAAAATTAAATTAAATTAAATTAAAAAATAGATTGGTAACTTTGTTCATCAAAACTGAAGAAAAAGTAATCCTAAAATGTTTTCTTTCGTGCTGCTTGTGCTGTTAGTATTTCTGTGGTTTATGTATAGTTATCAAATATTTTTTAAAGAATTATTTAATTTTATTTATTTGTCTTTTAATTTGCTATAGGGTACACGTGCTCACCAGAGAGAAACAAAGAGAAAAAGAGAGGGAAAATGAGAAAGCAAACTGCCAGGTTTGGGACTTGAACCATAGTTGGTCATATAAGAGTCTAGTGCCTTAATCACCACACCACCCGCTGGCCCCTCAAATTTTTAAAATATTTACCTATGGCATGCCTCTGTCCACTTTTATTTATATAGAGGCTGCTCAGAAACCTTTCTCTTTTTAAAAAAGGACTGTGTAAGGTAATAATTTGTTGAACTAATATATCCTTTTTCATACTGGTTTAGACCGGTTTGAACAGGTACTGGCTGGTTTAAACAGGTTCTGGCCGGTTCATTCCTGTTCAGACCAGTTCAAACTGGTTTGGACCAGTTCTAGCACTAATGCAAGCAATAACACTAGGGCAAAAGCTAACGCAAATGTGAGTGCTAACACAAACGCAAACGCTGACGCTGACGCTAACGTTAACACTAACGTTAAGGCAAACGCTGACACAAACGCTAACGCTAACACTAACGTTAAGGCAAACGCTGACGCAGATGCTAACGCAGACGCTGACGCAGACGCAGACACTAATGCTAACGTTAATGCAAGCACTAATATAAACGTTAGTGCTAATGCTAATGCAAAAATACAGCACTAAGGCAAACGCAAAAGTAAACACTAACGCAAATGCTGATGCAAATGCAAGAGCTAAGGCAAATGCAAATACAGGAGTTAACGTAAATGCAAACTCGAGTGCTTACGCAAACGTCAAGTGAAGGATGACGCCAACACAAACCCTGACGCTAAAACTAATCTTTTTTTCTTGTCATTTTCTCTTTTTTTAAATTTTATTATCATAATGGCTGGTTCAAGTTGGTTCAGACTGGTTTAATCTGGTTCTGGCCTGTTCATACCAGTTCAAACTCTTTAGCCGGCTCTGTCCAGTTAAAACTCGCTCAAACCAGTTCTGACCGGTTCAAACTCGTTTAGACCAGTTCAAATAGGTTCTAGCTGGTTTAGACCAGTTCAAACCAGTTCTGGCCGGTATAAACTCGCTCAAACCAGTTCTGGCTGATTTAAATGGGTTTAGACCAGTTCAAACAGGTTCTGGCTGGTTCTCACAGGATCAAGCTGGTTCAGGCTGGTTCTGACCAGTTTAAACATGCTCAAACCAGTTCTCGCCAGTTCAAACTGGTTCAGGCTGGTTCTAGCCAGTTCAGACCGATTCAAACTTGTTCAAGCTGGTTCTGGCCAGTTCAAACCAGTTCACACTGGCTCCAACCAATTCTGGCTGGTTCAAGTCATTTTGGACCTGTTCAATCCAGTTCTGGCCTATTCAGACCAGTTCAAACTGGTGCAAGCCAGTTCTGGCCAGTTTAAACCACTCAAACCAGTTCTGGCCAGTTCAAACTGGCTTAGACTGGTTCAAACAGGATCTGGCCGGTTCAAACAGGTTCTGACTGGTTCAAACTGGTTCTGACCAGCCAGAACCAACCTGAACCAGTATGATCCGGTGGTAACCATCCAGAACCTGTTTAAACCTGTCAAAACCAGTTTGGACCAGCCAGAACTGGCTAGAACTGGCCGGAACCAGTTTGAACTAGTCTGAACTGGCTAGAACCTGTTCAAACCGATCTAATCCCATTTAAACCAGCCAGAACTGGTTTGAGCAAGTTTATACCAGCCATAACCCATTTAAACTCGTCTGAACCAGCCAGAACCTGTTTGAACTGGTCAGAACCAGTTAGAATTAGTGTAAACCAGCTAGAACCTGTTTGAACTAGTCAAAACTAGTTTGAACCAGTCAGAACTGGTTTGAGTGAGTTTAAACTGGCCAGAAAGAGCTTGAGCTGGTCTGAACCGGCCATAACTGGTTTGAACCGGTCTAAACCAGTTTGAGTCAGTCTGAATCAGCTAGGACCTGTTTAAACTGGTCTAAATCAGTTTAAGCTGATCTGAACCAGCCAGAACCTGTTTGAACAAGCCTGAAACAATTTGAGCTCAGCTGAGCTGGCCAGAACGTGTTCAAACTGGTCTAAATCAGCCAGAAGCTGATTGAACTGGTCTGAACCAATTTGAACTGGCCAGAACTGGTCTAAACTGGCCAGAACTAGCTAGAACTGGTCTGAACCAGTTTCAACCTGTCTGAACCGGCTAGAACCTGTTCAAACCCATTTGGACAAGCCAGAATTGGCTTGAGCGAGTTTATACTGACCAGAACCAGTTTGAACTGGCCTAAATCAGCTAGAACCTGTTTGAACTGGTCTAAACCAGTTTGAACCGGTCAGAACTGGTTTGGGCAAGTTTAAACCAGCCAGAACTGGCTTGAAAGAGTTTGAATTAGTCTGAACAGGCCAGAACTGGATTGAACCGGTCTGAACTGACTTGAACCAGCCAGAACCGGTTTGAACCAGTGTGAACTGGTTTGAACTGACTAGAACCGGCTGGAACCAATTTGAGCTGTTCTAAACCAGCCAGAACTGGCTAGAACCAGCCTGAACCAGGTTTAACTGGTCTAAGCTGGCCAGAACCTGTTTGAACTGGTCTAAACCAGTTTGAACCAGCCAGAACTGGTTTGAATTGCTCTGAACCAGCCTGAAGCAGTTTTAACTGGTCTAAACAAGCTAGAACCAAGCCAGTTCAAACCTGAACCAGAATAAACTGGACTGAACCAGATTGAACCAGCCCAAACCAGTCAAAACTGGCCTGAAGCATCCTGAACCATCGTGAACCAGTCAAAAGCAGTCTGAACCTATCTGGATCAATCACAAATGGCTGGTTCAAATCAGTTCTGGCCAGCCCATAATGGTTTTAGCAGTTCAAACCAATTCATACCAGTTCAAACCAGTTCAGGCCACTTCAAACTGGTTTAAGGTAGCAGAAGCCAGTTCAATCTGGTTCTGGTCTGTTCAAACTGAGTCTAGCCGGTTCACACAGGTTCAAACCGGCTTTAACTACCTCAAACTGGTTCAAACCGATTCTGGCTGATCCAGTTCTGGCCAGTTCAAGCCAGTTCTGGGTGTCTCAAACTGGTCCAAAATGAATCTAACTAGCTCTGGCCAGTGCAAACTGGTTTGGGCCGGCTCAAACAGGCTGACACCAGTTCTAACTGGTTCTGGCCAATTCAAACTGGTTTTAAATAGTTCAAACTGGTTCTGACTAGTTCAACCCAGATCTGACCAGTTCAAACCGGTTCTGGCTGGCTCAAACTGGTTTTAACTAGTTCAAACTAGTCCAAACTGGTTCTGGATGGTTAAAACCAGTTCAAACAGGATCAAACCAGTTTAAACTAGTTCAAATCGGTTCTGACTGGCTGTAACCAGATCCGGCCAGTTCTAACTTGTTCTGGCCAGCTCAAACAGGCTCAAACCAGTTATAACTGGTTCTGGCCAGTTAAAACTGGCTATAACTAGTTCAAACTGGTTCTAACCAGTTCAAACCAGTTATGTACTGTTCAAAACACTTCCAACTGGTTCAAACCAGTTCTTGTTGGTTCAAACTGGTTTAAACCATTTCTGGTTGGTTCAAACAGGTTCTGGCCAGTTCAAACCGGTTCTGGCCAGTTCAAACTATTTCTGGCTGGTTCAAATGGGTTCAAACTGGTTCTGCCCTGTATGGACTGGTTCTAGGTGGTTCAAACTGGTTCGAATCAGTTCTAGCTGGTTCAAATAGGTTCTGGTCGGTCCAAACTGGTTCTGGCCAGTTCAAATTCATTTTAACTAGTTTCAAACTGGCTCGATCTAGTTCAAACTGGTTCTGGCCTTTTAGAATTGCTTCTAGACAGTTCAAACTGGTTCTGACCAGTTCAAAATGGTTCAGACAGTAATGGTCGGTAATGACATGTATGTCGTAGGCATGTAATTGACATGTCGCTCCTGACATGTGAATGACATGTGAGTAACATAGGTGTATAGTTGGTGTGTCACTGGTATGTAGTGTGTCATTGTTGCCACACGAACATGCTATTGACATGTGAGACGCATTTATGTCATTGACATGTGCTTGTCATGTCGGTCTTGACATGTGAATAGCATGCTACTGACATGAGAGTGACATATTGTCGTTGGCATGTGAGTCATGGCATGTGAATAACATGCAAATGACATGTGAATAACGAGTGGCATGTATGTTGTAGTCATGTAATTGGTGTGTAGCTTTTGACATATGGGCGACATGCTATTTGCATGTTAACGGCATGCATGTAATCGGAATGTAGTTGGTATCCCACCTTTGACAAGCGAGTAACATGCTACTGACATGTGTTAACATGCAGGTGACTTGAGTGTCCTTGGTGTGCAGGTGCTGTGTCATCCTCAACATGTTAAAAACATGCTACTGTTGTGCCACCAGCATTGGAGAAACATGTGTGTTATTGCATGTGCTTCCTATGTCATTCTTGGCGCATGAGGACATCTGTGTCCTTGGCATGTGCTTTGCATGATTCTGGCTGGTTCAGACCAATTTATACCGGTTCAGACTCATTTTTGCTGGTTCCTGCCTGTTCCAGCTGGTTTAGACCTGTTTATATTGGTTCTGACCAGTTTATACCAGTTCAGACCAGTTCTGACTTGTTTATATTTGCCACTAGTTCAGACCAGTTTATGTCAGTTCAGGATGGTTCAGACCAGTTTCGACAGGTTCAGATGGGTTCCAACTGGTTTATACCAGTTCAGACAGGTTTCTACTCGTTAAGACTGGTTTATACCAATTCCGACAGGTTTACGCTGTTTGCGACTGTTTCAGACACGTTATAAGATGGGAGGGTGTTCAGCTGTGTTGTGTAAAATCTTTCGGTTTTCCAGGTCTAGATCTCTGAGATTAGAGATTCGTTTAGAGACGCAACATGAAAACTACAAGCACTTGCAACCAAGGGAACCACTGTGTTCCCCTGAACACAGTGCATGGGGCTAGTGCTCGCCTTCCAGTGCTCTATCACTGCCGATGACTCAACCTCTGATTACTCAGGTGCACAGAGGCTGTGCACCAGTCATTGACCCAACACAGCTTCCTAGGACATGGTTACAATTATCATCCCCAACTTACAGAGCAGGAAAATGAGGCAAAAAGAGGAAACAGGACTTTTCCCAAAGTCAAGCAGCTGTTGACATTCAAGCTACGGTTCAAGGTCGGATCTCTTTGGTACCAACCTCTGGGCAGCTTCCCCTGTTTCACTGAGTTGTAGATCCCCCCCAGACCCGCACAGATCTGTACGCATGGACACACATCCAGTCTCCTGTCTTCACCACCCCTCTCTAACCCAGCTCTGAACTTTTCCAAGACAGGAAGTCTGAAGAGCAATAGGCCCCTGTGGTACATCCCTGATCGACACAATGTATCAGCTGGTTTCACTGTTAATTAATGCAGAGAGGAATCATTAAATCAGATCAAATTCATTTAAAAATGTTAAGGGCTATGTGGAAGGCTTGGGGGAGGGAAAGGGAACAGATATGGCGATTTAATTTTTCAAGTAACACTGTTCAAATAAAATACATTTGTTCAAATGAGATTGCTCTGGAACAGCATTTGCATGGATGGCTCTGAGAATAATTCTATTAAGCCGGAGCATATTTTTCATCAGGAGGCAGGAAGAGAGAGTGAGGCAGTGAGAGAGAGAGGGAAGAAGGGAAAACTGAATGGAACCGTATGGAGCTGGAACAATCAAATACTTGAAGCCATTTTTATCTCCTGGTTCTCCACTGAAGTTGGTCACTATTCTACTGCCTGCTGTGGACTTCAGAGGGTCCCATATATCTTAGACACACTTTCGTGCTGGGACTCAGCAAAGCCAGATGCAGACACTATGTACCTGCGGGTGCCAAGTAGGTTAGACATCGTAAAGGATGTTAGAAGCTCTGGGGAGGAATCTGCTTCCAGACACATTGGGTTTATCGGCAGAATTCAGGTCCTGGTGGCTGCAGGACTGATGGCCCTGTGTATAGCTATCATCTGAGCTGCAGGGGAAGTCAGGGCTACTGCAAACATGTGGCTATTTCCCTGGGGCGTGCTTTCCCACTTTTCTCCTCTCTCTCTGTTTCTCTCTGATGAGCACAAGCACCTTGTAGCAATTTTTTTAAACATATTTTAACCAGTTATGTCTTAGTAATAGGGAACCACTTGCTCGAATCATGTTCTGGGGTCAGACAGTCACATGTGATAATAACGGGACCCACATGGGAAAGGTCCTGGGTTTGTGCTCTGGGACCTTCCTAAGGACATACATGCCCATGACTTAGGCTGGTTGAGACTTGGGGTAAGTCACTGCATAAAGGCCCTGTTGGGATGCCTATCTCTTTGTCTCTCTTTCTCTCTCTTACAGAAGAAATAAATAAGAAAACTTATTTAAAGTCCCTTCTTTTCATAGAAGCATTATTCATAATAGCCAAAAGGCAGAAACAACCCATGTGGCTATTGACTGATGAATGGATGAACAATATGCAGGGGATCCATACAATGGAATAGTACGCACCCATAAAAAAGAATGAAGTGTTGGTCCACACTACCCCCTGGATGGACCTAGAAGACATTATGATGAGAGAAGTCAAACACAAAAAGCTACAAGGTGTATGACCTCTGTATGTGGAGTGTCCAATGTGGTCAACCTTTAGAGGCAGAAAGCGTTCAGAGTACCCAAGGATGGGAAGGACGGGTAATGGCGATAGAGTTTCTTTTCAGGGTGAAGAAAATATTCTGAATAAGACTGTAGGGGTCACTGTACAATTCTGTGAATGCAACAAAATCTACTGGACTGTATACTTTTGATGCATGGATTTTATGCTATGTGAAATATCTTGACTAAGCTGTAAACAGAATTTTAATAAATTTTAAAATGTTGAACTAGCGTGCCAGATGCACGTGTGCACATGCCCAAAATCCCAAAAGGAGAATGGAGAAGGGGTTGCCATGTGGCTATTTCCTTGGGGCATGCTTTCCTACTTTTCTCTTCTCTCTCTGTCTCTCTCTCTGATGAGCACAAGCACCCCACAGCAATTTTTTAAAAATAGTTTAACTAACAAATAGGTCATTCTTTTTTCCCTTTCTTCCGAAAGTAACAGAGTTTCTCCAGTTAACGCGATAGTTTTATTTTCAGATCTTTAGTACAAAAGCAAAAGCAAAGGAGAGTGTGTGTGTGTGTGTGTGTGTATGTGTGTGTGTTATATATATATATGACAATTAACCAAATACCACAAAAAGAACCAGACGCAAATAGCAAATAAAAGGAGAGCCAACCCTTTTTATCTGCTCCCAACAAAGTTGTGAGAACTTGGTTGGGATGGAGTATCAATATGATGAAGGACCACTGGCTTTCTACACATTTCCCTTGAGCACAGATATGCCTTACTTCATCCGCTTTAAATCCGTTCATCCACTTGTTTTGTTTTATTTTGTTTCTACAGAGCATCTGCACTCACCAAGAGAGACAGAGAGAGAGAGGAGAGAGATGGAAAATGAGAAATCACCGCCGGGGAGGATGGCCATGATGCAATCCCTTGTCCCCCATTCTCCTTTCGCGATTTGGGCATACACGTATGCCTGATGTAATTTTCACACCACCAGGTTTGGGACTCAAACCACAGAAATAGCCATGTGGGATCCAGCTGCCTTAATCTCCAGGTCACCTGCTGGCCCTTCATTCATACTTTACCATTGTACTTCATGGGTCATTGGAGAAGCTACATCCTTGGAAGATCACCTTGATATATTGACTTACTTTTGTAAACTAGATAAAAACTGGCTTACAAAAAAATAAAAACAAAGACATTCTGTATCTGTTTCTACTTTATTTGAATGATAAAAGACCATTGTAACTTTCTACAAATCTATTTCGTTCTTACCAGGTGACCTGCTACATTTTATTTTTACTATTTCCTTTTCAATCACCTTTAAAGAATTATTCAAATATAGGATATCAGCAAGTGGCATGGTGGTTAAGGCATGGGCACTCCCACATGGCTGACCATGGTTCGGGTCCTGGACCTGGTGGCTTGCTTTCTCACTTTCTCTCTCTCTCTCTCTCTCTCTCTCTCTCTCTCTCTCTCTCTGGTCCAGTTAAAATAGATGGATGAATAAATAAAATTAAATAATTCTTAAAAAAAGAGTGATTAAGGTAAAGAATTCGAAGAACTGAGAGTCAGAGCACGCCACATCACCTCCCTGTGTCTACACCTCCTGTACGTGAAAGGGCAGCCCAGAATTAGCTCAAAGGTAATTATCTCAAAGGGGTTGCTCAGTCTGTGTCTATTAATGTGGAAACGGAACGAGATACACAAATAGAGTTCGAGGGAACTTTAACTTCTTGGAATTTTAATAAAGAGATTTCCTCCAGCAATAAAATAATCTAACAACGAAGACACACATCTCCCCAGAAAGTCATCTTAGTCATTATGGGAGGCACGAAGAAATAAAAGAAGCATCCTGGGTGAAGCTGATTTTGTGTAAAAGCCCTAGAATTATCCATTTATCTCATTACTGTAGCCAGATTAACAATATGGCTAGCTGGCATGCCAAATGATAAATCCTACCTTAGCTGAGAATAAAATATTGTTTAGAAAATTTGGGAACAGCAGGAACTGTTTTTTAGGAATGAAAAAGGGGAAAAAAAACAAAAATAGGTACTGAGGTTCCAGTACCTAAGCTAAGCCTACTGACAGCCACCTAAAACCAACTGCCAGCCAGCCTTCCAAAAGGCAGGTGAGAATATCACACCTTACTTCTTCCTAGGCCTTGAAACTCCACACTCGTGCAATCCCAACTGCTCCAGGCATTAGCTGCCACGTCTCTACAAAGAATGACAATCAAAATCCCATAAACCCATGAAAAGCAGCGTGATCAGGTAACCCAACCTCTTTGTTACAAGGATGGCCAACCATTGGCCAACCACAGAGTAGACACCTGCTTATGAAGACACATACCAACTCCCTGTGACCAAGGAAAATCAGACAGCCTTAAGGAAGGCTGAGGGCCTCCAGCCAAGGCTTAGGCCTGCAGGGACACATTAGCTGCTAACAGGGTCCAGAGAGAACTCCTTTCTGGTTACCAAGTACCCCAATCCTTCGATTTGGGCAACCCCAAACTGCCTTAAAACCTAGAGTCACACTCATCTGTTTCAATAACTTAATCACAAGAGATGTTAGTAAGATGACAAGCAATTGTTAAGTGTCTTCTTAATTACATGAAATTTCCTGCATCCACAGCTTTAGCTTATGACAGATAGGAAGCACTAAGGGGCTACACTTACACCTCACTGTATTATCACCCGATCTCACTACTGAAATTACACAATGCCAGTAAGCAAGCGGGACTTACCGATTTTCTGATTGAAAATCTTGTCAAAGGTGATTTCATTTCTCTCCTCAAGATACTTCTGCATTACACTCCGGATACTAAAAGAGAAAAGTGACACAGTTTTAATGAGACAGTCTGCATCTTGAGTAACCAGCCCCAGAATGAAAAAAATATATACGGATGTCTTGACTCAAGACACCTCCACAGCCTGGCGGTTAAGGAAGCTGAAACCCACATGGCCAACCATAGTCCAATCCCAGCCCAGTGACTTGTAATCCATGCTGAGTGCATGTGTGTGTGCACGCCCGAAAGCCTGACAGGATGGAGAAATGGAGAAGGGATTGTGGCATGATCACACCATTGAGGGATTCTCTCTCTCTCTCTCTCTCTCTCTCTCTCTCTCTCTCTCTCGTGCACTCAGTACCCCTTGGCAATTTAAAAAACAAAAACAGACAAAACTCATCGGTTTCATTGGTAATCCTCCCCTGCGACTCAGGGCCGGCCTTTCGGCAGTGACCAGGCTCCAGAAAATAACTCACGGACTTTGAAAACCCATCTCAATACCACCATTTTCCAAATTATGCACAAGTGTGGCACACACACGTAAATGCCACACAACACGCAGACCCCACACACGCTCCTGCTTCCCCAACACACACACACGACACATTCTGCTCATCAATTTACTAATAAGCTTCTTTCTAAAACAAAAGCAGTTCTCTAGATACATGATTAATATGCAAAAGTCTCACAGCCATACACACATACAGCAAGAGAAAATAGCATTGGAAGAAAGATTTCCCTCGTAACAAAAGCATTAAATATATTGAAATGAACCTTCCAAGACATGTGCAAGAATTTAATGGGGACAATTACAAATTGTATTGAGAAATGTTAAAGAAGATCTAAATAAACCAACAGGCACACCACAGTTGTGAACAGAAATGTTTAACAATGTAAAAACTTGAAGTCTGCCCGAGTTTACGTATAAAATCAACTCACTCCTCATCACTATTCCAGTGGAGGTTTTCATGGGACATAGAAACAGATATGCTCTTTCTAAAAGTCATACATAACTGAGGATCAAGAATAGTCAAAACACTTGAAGAAAAAGAATAAAGGTACTGAGGCTTGTTGTGAAGCTAAAATAATTCAGACAGGATAAACAAATTGATCCACAAAATGGACTAAGACACACAAAAACTGAGCCACACACACATTGAACTTTGATATAGAATTGATGCAGCAAGGCAGCAAAATGGAAAAATCCCATAAGAGCTGGAATAAACAGATACCCATATGCAAAAAAAAAAAAAAGGACAAAAACAACAAAACAAAACTTAATGACCTCCCACTGTATCACAAAAATAAGTTAAAATGGATCAGAGGTTTACATTTAAGAGTTAGAGCTGTTGACACATCTAGAAAACCTAGGAGAAAATATTTGTGACTTTGAGCAAAGGTTTCTTTGATGAGACACCAAAGCTACAATCCATTTTTTAAAAAAAACTATTGATAAATTGGATTTAATCAAAATTTTTAAAGTTTTGCCCTTTAAAGAGACCCCAAAGTAAGTGCAAAGAAAATGATAAGCTCAGGAAATATTTGAAAATCGCATATAATAAATAGGTAAAGAATGCTTACAATTTGATAAAAAGAAACCGGTCTCCCTTGAAATGAGAAAAAGATCTAAGCAGCCCTTTTGCCAATGAAGATACGTGAATGGCGAATAAGCACATGAAAAAACGCCCAGCGTGACTGTTCATCAGGGAAACCGTAGGAGCATAACGAGGTGGTCCTTCACACCTCACTAGAACGGCTAAAACAGAAAGCCAGAAAATTAGAAGCGTTTTCAGGATTGTAATTTGAAACATCTCTCATTTCCCCCACCGGACTGTTCTATGATTTCAGTAACCAAGTGACCAATTGAATGTCATTTCTAGATTTGGTGTTCTGCCTCCGTGCTGTACTGGGACAGGATACCATTCATACTATTTTCCATGCCAAGACAGTATTATGTTGAGGACTAGAACTCTTTAATTTTTGAAACCAGGTAGTATTCCTTTTGTTCTTTTTCCAAATTGTCTTGCCTGTCCTGGGTCTCCTGTATTCCCACATAAATCTTGGGATCAGCTTTTATCTATACCTTTCCCCTCTTAGCCTCTCTTCTTTTGGATTTATTTGTTTGGTTGGTTGTTTTTAATGAGAGCGAGAGAGAGAACATGCACATGGAAGGAGAGGAGAGAGAGAGAGAGGCTTTGGTTTTTTTTCAACAGGGTCATGGTGACCATGCCACAAGTATCCTGCACACGTGCCTGCCTGTGTCTGGCCTGTTTATGTTGGGCCAGGTACCAAACCCAGGCCTCCCATGTGGCTTCAGTCACTGCTCAGGAACACCCTCCGACCAACTTGGCATGGCGCTGGTTTCATTTTTATCTGCCTTATAGGTTCTTATTTTATCTCTTCTTTTTTCCTTAATTAAAAAGTCTAGTACAGGGGCTAGCCTTGTGGTCTGGTGGTGAAGGGAGCTAGATCCCACCTGGTCGACTGCACAGTTCAAATCCCAGTCCCAACAGCTTGGAAAACACCTTGGGTACACGTGCATGGATGTCCCAAATCCCAACAGGATGTAGAAGTGGGGGAGAAGGGATCCCACTGGGAGGGGCTTTTTCCCTCTCCCTCTCTTTCCATTTCTCTCTCTGGTGCATACACACATACCTCCTGGCAGTAAAAGAAAAAGTAGAATTTCCTCTTTAACCATCAGAAATCGACTCTATATTCATATATGGTTCCTACTATTCCTAACTGTTATGTTCTACTTTTAATTTTCTTCATTTTTAATGTTCCTATTTGCATTTTTTAAAACTTGTATGTTTTAATTACTAGCTCAAGGAATGTGGCTGGTCCTCTAACATGACATACAAAAAATAATGTGAGATGAATCATAAATCCAAATATAAACCCTAAAACTACAAAACTTCTCAAAGAAAACATAACACAAAAAAATAATCTTTATGACTAAGTAAGGCACAAAAGCATACCAAAAGCAAAAACACAGAGTTCCTAATACCCTTGGGATCTTCTAAGTGATAGGAGTGTCATTTATTCCTAAAGAGGCCTTTTCAACCAACCCCACTGGTGAGCCTTTCCAGAGCTTCATGGGGGACTGGTTGTCAGAGGAACCAACCATTTGATTAGCAGGTTGGAACCTTCAGCCCTACCCCCTGACCTTGGGATGCTGAAATTGATTTCAATCTCTGATGGCTAATACTTTAAGCAATAATCTTGGTGAAATCTCTTGAGGAGTTTAGAGAGCTTTGAGGTTGGTGCATATATCTGTGTGCTGGGTGGGTAGTAAAAGCTCTTGTGTCCTGCCCCTCTCTCCTCCAAGACCCAGCTCGGTATACCTCTTCTATTTCGCTGTCCCTGGATGGCATCTTTCATAATCAAACTAATTATAAGTTATAGCAGGTTCATGAGTTCTATGAGCCTTTCTAGCAAAAGATGAAACCTGAAAGGATGGATGGTCATGAGAACCCTGGATTTATAGTCAGCCAGGCAGAACTGTGGGACTCCAGGAATGAGCATTCGAAGTGGGGCAGTCTCGTGGGACTGAGGACTTCGGGCAATGTTGGAATCAATTTGAATGGTAGGACATCACGCTGGTGTCACAGAATGGAGAACTGCTCATGAAAGATGGCATGACATGTATGTTCATCATCTTTATTATTTTTTAAGAGAGATTTTTTTGCAATAGAGTACAGGCACTCGCCAAAGAGACAGAGACAGAAAGCGAGAAATCACACCCCCGGGATGATGGCCATGATGCAATCCCTTATCTTCCATCCTCCTCTCGGGATTTTGGGCACACACGCACACACACCCTATGTGTTTTAAGCTGCCGGGCCCAGGACTCGAACCGCAGTAGGCCGTGTGGGAGTCCAGCAACGCATTAGCTATGCCATCTGCTGGTCCCTATTTTCTTATTAAACCAAGTCCAGTTTCACAGGGGAGACAAAACTTACCAAATTGCACACTTGAGATAAATGCTATTTCTTTTATGCTCATTACACTTCAATAAAGCTACTTATTGTGTTTTGGTGTGTTCTGTTTTTTAACTCTACCATGGGGCTGCAATCAGCAAATTTCTGGGTGTAGAAAACTACACAGCAACTGACTCAAAAATTTTTTTAAATAATTACTTTATTTAACTTTACTTACTTATTTTTAATTTGACCATAGAGGGACAGAGCAAGAGGTGGGGAGGGGTGAAAAAGCAAGCCTCTAGGTCTGGGACTCAAACCATGGTCGGCCATGTGGCTCTTAACCACCCTTATCCGCCCTTAAGCACCACGCCACCTGCCGGCCCCGACCCAACTTCTTCAACAAAAAATTTCAAGAAGGAATAATGATGGCAGAGGAAACCATAGGTCAACAAAGACTTAGAAGAAATAACAATCAGGCAAAATGTGTGACCCTTATTTGAAACTCAAGTTAGGTTAGGAAAAAAAAAAAAAAAGTCTTTCAAAACACTGGAGAAATGTGAATACAGATTGATTTGATGATTTAAGAAAGTGAGGAATTTATTTTTTTGAGGGGGGAGCATGTGACGTGGTTAAGGTGCTGGACTCCCACATGACCGACTGCAGTTTGAGTTTCGCACCTGACGGCTTGAAAATCATGCCAGGTGTATGCACACGTGTGCCCAAAACCCCAGGAGGAGAGTGGAGGACAAGGGATTGTGGCATGGCCATCCCCTCCCGGGGGAAAGAGGGGGTGCGATTTCTCACTTTCCTTCTCCCTGTCTCTCTCCAGTGAAGGCATGTGCCCTGTGGCAAAAATCTAAAATAAGAAAAAGAAAAAGAAAGTGGTTATTTTCTTCACAGTGGCAATGTCTTATGCTCACACTGATATATTTTCAAAGAGTTGTGATGGTTTTAGGAATACATACAGAATATTTGCCGAGAATGATATGTCTAGGTATGCTTCAGAACAATGAAAGAGAGCCGGGAGGTGCTATTCCTGAAACAAGACTGGCTGTAAACCAATAACCAGAAAGCTGAGTCATGGCTGCATCCATGTCACATACTACTATTCTCTCCAGTACATGTTGGAAACTTTGACTACAGAAAATTTTAAAGAATCAAATTCTGGGGACTAGCAGATGGTGTAATGGTTACGTTGTTGGACTCCCACGTAGTCGACCATGGATCCAGTCCCAGACATGGCAGCTTAAAATTCACACCAGGTGCATGTGTGTGTGTGTGCCCAAAATCCCAAGAGGAGAATGGAGGAGAAGGGATTGCAGTGTGGCTGTCCCCCCTGGGGGTGATTTTTCACTTTCTGTATCTCACTCTCTCTAGGGAGAATACATACCCTATGGCAAAAATCCCTCCTTAAAAAAAAAAAAAAAAAAAAAAAAAAATTCAAAATCTGTCATGCAGACTCCAGGATCATTACCTTTGAATCCCTCCCCACCAAAAACCAGGGCCTACAGTAGGTGCTGTGGTGGTTAAGGCACTAGACTCCCACATAGCCAACCACTGTTTGAGTCCCAGACCGGGCAGCCTGAACATCATGTTAGGCACATGTACATGTGTGCCCCAAATCCCAGAAGAGCAGAAAAAGGGACTGCAGCGTGGCCATCCCTGGGGGGTGATTTCTCATTTTCCCTCTCACTGTCTCTCTCTCTCTCTCTCTGACTTTCTGGTGAGCACACACACCCTATGGCAAAAAACTAAAAAACAATTTTTTAATTAAAATAAGGCACTTGTAATTATACACACACACACACACACACACACACACACAGATAGATTAAGATAGAGTAGAAGACTCTTCCATTTTTTTTTTTTTAATATAACAGGCTAGAAATATACCAAGCTTACCTGTCAGGGCCTGTGGGGCCCTGCTACACAAATGCATGGTAAATGTACCAAATAGTGTGTCATGACTTTGTATGTTTTTCTATCACTAAAGTAGCTGAAAGACCAGCCACCAGACATCTGCTCCCTGTTGACCCAGAAATAGACGGGCTAGATTGTATTTCAACATCCTAGTAAACAAACGACAATTTTTTTTTTTTATTTTTATAGAGGTTTTTGCCTAGGGTATGTGTGCTCACCAGAAAGAGAGGAAGATTGAGAGAATGAGAGGAAAAGTGAGAACCCCCCCCCCAGGGAGGTTGGCCACGGTGCAATCCCTTCCCCTCTATTCTCCTCCTGGGATCTTAGGCACGCACACACACGCACCCGGCACAAATTTTAAGCCACAGGTCTGGGACTCAAACCATGGTTGACCGTGTGGGAGTAGAGCAATGTAAACACTAAGTCATCCGCTGGCCCCAAACTACAATGCTGATGCCAGAGCCTCTAAAAAAAGGTTTAATTCTGTTTCATTCTAGTGTGCAAAATTAAAAAAAAAAATTTTTTTTAAACATTTAAACAAATATTTTACATCATATTTACTATATCTCCTAAAAGACTATACAGCACACAAGCTAACTGTGCAGGCCACGAAAGAGGATAAGAGTGTTTTATAAACTGTAAGTAACCCACAAATTAGGGCTGTTAGCATTACTGACCATCAAGAAACAGAAAAGGCAGATTTATTTGAAGATAAGATGACTAAGCAACCATACCAAGACTCAATCCCCCCAAAATGAAACCGCTTTCTCTCATATATATAACTTCTACAATTTTTTTCCTAAATTCTCCACAAGCTATCCCTGAAACACTCAACAGAGCGACATGATCCAAAGCCACAATGAAAATGTTGCCAGTAGACTGAAAACCGCACACCACGCCAGAGAGAGCCTGAGGCAGTCTGTCAAAGCGTCTTAGGCAGTTTAATGTCAGCTCTTCCCAAGAGCCCTCAGTTCACCAGATCTTCCACGGAAAAGTCTTGTATACCATTTGCATAACATTAAGCAATTCTGCACAGAACAATTGACATGCAGAAGATCTGAATCCAATTAGGCCCAGTGTAAATTTAAGTTCCTTCGTGAATTTTTCTACAATATTTTGACAAGCCACATTCAGGTGTGCTGGGTTTTTTAACCGTTTAATTTTTCTTTTTTATGACAGAGCATGTGCACACATATGTGAGAGTGAGAGACAGAGAGACATGAGCATCCTCCACAGGGTCTCCTCACGCCACGATCCTCTCTCAGTCCTCGAACCCATCAGATCTTGGGCACTCACACATGCGCCTACCATGTTTCAATCTAGCTGCACTTGCCATGTGAGATCCAGCTTCTCTATTCTGTTTTTAGCTTTTGTTATAGAGCACGTGCCCTCACTGGGGAGGTGGAGGAGAGACAGAAGGAAAGTGAGAAATCACCCCCCAGGGACGTGGCCATGCAGCAATCCCTTTTCCATTCTCCTGGGATTTTGGACATGCACACACACACGCATCCAGTGTGATTTTCAAGCTGCCGGATCTAGGACTCGAACCACACAGTCAGCTATGTGGGCTCCAGCCACCTTAACCTCCACACCACCTGCTGGCCCAGGATCCAGCTTCTCTTGAGCAGCGCATTACCACTGTGTCACCGAGTCAGCTCTGCGTTCAGTTTGAACGCCTTTTTCTTTGCGATCTATAACTAGATTCTAACTGACACTAAACAAACTTGAATTTCACTGGCCCCCAAAAAGCCATCACATATAAATCAACCCTTGAGAGCAGCAGCGAAACGCAGTACCCTGAGAGGTTGACCCACACAGGAAGGTTCTGGGTTCACATCTGGAGGCCTCCCTCAGTAACACAGGGCATGCACATACCCCTGATCCAGGGCTGGGGTGGACCGCAGCATCAAGACCCTGTTTGGGGTCCTCCCTCTCTCACTCACAGAAGAAATTTTTTTAGATTTATTTATTTAGGTTTTTTTAGAGGTTTTTGCTAGAGGGCATGTGCGCTCACCAGAAAGACAGAGACAGAGACAGAAAGCGAGAAATCAGCCTTTGGGGGCTGGCCACACAACAATCCCTTCTCCTCCATTCTCCTCTTGGGGTCTTGGGCACACACGCACATGCGCCCGGCGTGAGTTTAAGCCACCAGGTTTGGGACTCAAACCATGGTCGACTATATGGGAGTCCAGGGACATAGCCATTACGCCAACTGCTTGTCCCAAAGAAATTTATTTTTAAAAAAGAAAAGGGGGGAAAAAAGCCACTCCTAAATAGATACCAGGTGAGGATAGTTTACCTAATGAGAGATAGTAAAACTTCCCGATCTAAACCATCTCTTTAAACTGGTTCCAATAATCATTCAGAATCCGTTCACCTTTTTATCGAAGTTCTCTTAAACTGGCACAGATGCATCCGCACTTTCATTCCCCAGCTGTGTGGCTGGCCATGTGGGGTAAACACCAGAGGAGCAAGCAACTAGAGGCAAGGAAACTACACGTGGGGTTGCAGCCTCCGCCGCGTTTCCAGGGGCAGTTTTTCTCAACTGTAAATGTGACCACGCTCAACTATCTCACTCGAAAGGGCCTTTGGTTCTGCCCAGCATCCAAACTCCTTGGCACATTCTAGGGAGCGTTTCCAAAGGGCCCCGGCAGCAGTCCTGCAGCTGTCTTTCTCACTCAGCAGCCAGGCTGGACTTTTTTCACTTTCCGTGAAAGAAATGGGCTCTGTCACAGCTCATCCATTCTGTAAGTGCCATTGCCTCTAATGCGGAAGGAAGGAAGGGAGTGAGGGAAGAAGGGAGCAGAGGGGAAAGGAGGAAGGAAGGACGGAAGGAAGGAAGGAAGGAAGGAAGGAAGGAAGGAAGGAAGGAAGGAAGGAAGGAAGGAAAACCAGCAGATGGCAGAGCAATTACATTGCTGGACTCCCAAGGAGCAGACTGCGTTCAAGTCGGCAGCTTGAAATTCACATGGGGCGTGTTCGTGGGCGTGCATGCGTTCCTAAAATCCTGAAAGGGGAAGGGACTGCAGTGTGGCCATGCTCTCTGCAGTGCGATTTCTCCCCTTCTGTCTCTCTGTCCCTCTCTGTCTTTCTGGTGAGCACACATGCCCTATAGCAAACGTTTCTCAATAAAGAGAGAGAGAGAAGAAAGAGAGAGAGGAAAGAAAGAAAGAAAGGAAGTCCTCCTACTTTTCCTCCAAGAGCCAGTTCAGGGGTCACCAACACACTGAAGCCTCCCCCGACTCCATCTGAGGTGCCTGACTCCACTGGAGGTGCCCCATTTTATCTAAGGTGAGCCCTCCATGGCACACTGTCTGTCACCAGCATGCCATTTCCCACAATGCACTGGGATTACTGAGGTCTCTGTGTCGCCTGTTATACTTGTGAATTCGTCAGTGACGTCAGCAGCAATCCCAGTACTGAATCCCCCACCTCCAACACAACCATGTACCAACAGACTCTGCACGTCACCGTGGAAGGTCTACGATGGGGCATCATTTTTCTAAGGAAACTCCATGGAATGATATAACATAAGCATATTGATGCCAGGTGGGATTTGCCAAGAATGGGTTATAGGCCTGGAAGCATTCCAGCCACAAAAATATATTATTAGAAAGATGAGTAAGACTAGTTCGTTCATACTCAATCCGTATCCATCAGATAGCTTTTCTTTTTTTTCAGATTATTATTATTTATTCTCATTATTTTTTTAAACATTCAATCACTATACATCATTCGGTTTGTAAATAGAATTTACCAAACATGAACAACTTCTCAGACCGGTCCAATTGAGAGTACGACATGTTATCACCAACAGGAAATAAACCACCTCTGTGTCCCACAAATGTATTTTGCTTTTTAAGGAAGTCTTCCAGAAAGATTCCCAAAGAATGTTAGACCTTTACACCCACTCTCCTACTCCTGTCCCCAGGAGATTTTAGTTTTATATTTGCATATTTCATTATCCATGAATAAATCATTAGTTGTCCTCAGTTGATATCTTTCTCACATAAACTATTCCAGCACTGTTTAGAGAAAACTATCTTTCATAGTTTAAAAAAGCTATAGGAGCCAGCAGAGGGTGTAGTGGTTAAGGCACTGGATTCCTATGTAATCAACCATGGTTCAAGTCCCAGATTTGGTGGCTTGAAACTCATACCAGGCACATGTGCATGCATGCCCAAAATCCGGAAAGGGAAATGGCAAAGGGATTGTGGCTCTATCCCATGGGGGGGAGGTGACTTCTCACTTTCTGCTTCTCTGTCTCTGTCTCTCTGGAGAGTGCCCATACCCTATAGCAAAAATCTCTAAAAACAAAAAATAGCTATAATGCCAAACCTACCCAAATGTTGTAACCAACATAATACTTCCTTGCACATTCAAAACTCATATAATTTAAAGAATTGGATCTGTCTCAAAAGGGTCAAAAACTTTGCATGTTAGCTATATGCAATATGGGATATTAAGGGGCCAGCAGGTGGTGTGGTGATTAAAGTGCTGGACTACCACATGGCTGATAGCAGTTTGAGTCCTGGGCCTTGCAGCTTGCTTTCTCACTTTCTCTCTCACTCACTCTCTTTCTGTGGTGAGTACATGTGCTCTGTAGCAAACAAAAAAACTGATGATGATAAAATAAAAATTAAATAATTCTTTTTTAAAAATAGGATAGTAAATCTATTACTCTTTGGGAGGAAAATTTTTAAAAACAGTTTTGTTCCTCTGCCCATTTAGCCACCCACTGATGTGAAAGATTGCACTGACTCCTCTCCCTAGGAGCCAGCACTGTGCTCACAGCAGATTCCTGCATGCGAATATTTATACTGTTTTAATCACGACCACAGTGGGTCCCACCCATCCCCTGCTGCAGAGGAGCCCCTGGCTAGAGGGGTGGCAGGGATGGTCCTTGACATAGTGTGACACCTCTGCTTCCATGGGGCCAGGCAGAGACCACGACCGAGCCCAGATCAAGAGGGCTGAGCTAGAGAATCCAGGAGGTGGCTGGCAAGGAAAAAGAGGGAGAAAGCGATCAAATCAAAGCGATGACTACTCGAGAAGGGCTTAGCGTGCCGGGTGAGGCTGTGCCAAATAGTGGAATGGAAGGGACAGGGAACAATAACAGTTCAATATAAAAGTACACAGAAAAAGAGACCAGACTGCAGACAGCCTCTACTTTTGGACTCAGTTATTTCTGCAACTGTGTGAGAGGAATTTCTAAATGGCCACCCATGAACTCAATGTCCAACTTTCCATGGCTTTTTACAAGCAAACACCTCCTTTCAAATGACCAGCAGATGAAATGAGGCCTGATGAATAGGCTGACACATCTGCTGTTACAGAAGCTGCCAGCCTGCCGGGACACCCAAACACAGTCGGGCCTCCTGGCTCTCTCTTCCCTAGGACACCATCCAGTCCAGAATTCTACTAAAACAGCCCTACAAAGGCAAGTAAATTTTGTAATCCAAAATAAGAGGGGACTTCAAAAAGTTATTAGAAAAATAGATTTAAATAGTTTATTTGGGTACAAAATGCTTTAAAATCCATGTATGTTTTTCATTTTCCATGCATGTTTTGAAACCCTCTTATATACATGGAGGTCTGTCATGGACCCAAACATTGCCAAGCGGCATCTGATGCCTACGTGCGAATATTTATACTGTTTGAATCGCGACCGCAATTTTTACTTATATTTGGAAGAGTAGATCACCATTGATTCACTTCAAAACTCGGTTGTTCACTTTTGCCCATTTTCTCTGCTACATGAACAGAATCAGGTTGTCAGGTTCTTTAAAACTCTCCTTTGAGAGTAGGGGGTGGCGTGCAGCTGTGAGACTCTGGAATCATGTGGGAAGGCCTGAGGTTTGGATCCTGGAGTAGACGCAAGTGTGCCAGGGCACCCATGATCCTAGCTGGGCTGGGAGACTGAGCGGGGGTATCACAGCGTGACAGTCCCTGTCAAGGATCCCCGTCACGCTCGCTCTCTCTTCTCCCACTTTCTCTCTCTCTCTCTCTCTCTCCCTCTGTCATAGGAGGAAGGAAGCAACCAAGGGTGGGAGAGAGGAAAGAAAGGAGGGAAGGAAGTTTAAAACAATTCTCACTTGAATTTTGATTCTCATTTGGATTTCGATCTTGAATTTATAGGTTGGAGAACTGACGTCTTCACGATATTGAGGCTTCCTACCTAGAACTATGCTGTGGGTCTCCATTTATTTGGCCACTCTGTCGCTTCTCTTCAGGGAGGTGTTGTTTCTCCTCTTACTGTCTTGTTGGCAACTACCTAGCAAGGCCTGGCTTAGTGCCACACATCCGGAGACACCTGTTTTGTTTTGTTTTGTTTTTGCCATAGGAGGTATACACTTGCCGAGGAGAGACAGAGAGAAGGTGAGAAATCACCCCTCCCCACCCCTGGGAGGATGGCCATGCCACAATCCCTTCTCCTCCATCCTCCTCTCAAGCCTCCGGGTCCAGGCCTTAAACAGTGGAGTCGACTATGTGGGATCCAGCCACCGTAACTCCCATGCCACCTGCTGGCCCGGGAGACACTTATTTTAAAGTAATTATTTTGAAAGGTTTTGACAAATTAATATTCAAGTACTTTAAAAATAGAAAGCTGTTAAAGTGATTTTAATGAGAGAATCTCAACGTTTCATCAAGCACAGATAGGATGCTTGGGGGGTAGATCTTCTGCAAGAGATGGGTTAATTAATGTTTCCTCTAACTGCAAACAGCAGAGCTACGATTTAAGAGACATCCCTGGTCTGGATGAAGTTCAGTAGTCTTTCGTGTGAGGAAGTGAACGACACAGTCCTCTGAAGCTTTCTCTGTGTGAAGTGCCTTCTTAAACCTTCTTTTCTCATCCACGATGGAAAGTCTTTAGGTCAGGAGGCTGTAATTCCGCCACACTTGCTGATTAGTCGGGACTCTGCAAATAAGCGTATGAGCACTCTGCCCACCCCCTTCTAACCGGGTATCGGAGCCTCTTGTTAAGGCATCTAGGGCAGCCTCCCAGGATGCATCATTTTCCCTGCAGTCTAAGCTGCTGGAGAGGCGGTCCATGGTCACATCTGCGTACGACGCTGTCACTGGGATTTATATCCCAAGTCACCATGCTCATTTACACATGACTGGTAACGCTGGGAGCTCCACGAGCCCTGCAAGAATATAGGTGTTACGGGGCCGCCCTGTGGCCTGGTCGTTAAGAGAGCTGGATCCCACATGGCAAACTACATGGTTCAAAATCCCAGCCCCAGCAGCTTGAAAAACACACCAGGTTGGGACCAGCAGTTGGTGTAATGGCTATGTCGCTGGACTCCCACGTAGTCGACCATGCTTCAAGTCCTAGACCCAGTGGCTTAAACTCCCGCCGGGCGCATGTGCATGTGTGCCCAAGATCCCAAGAGGAGAATGGAGGAGAAGGGATTGCGGCGCGGCCATCTCCCCAGGTGGTGATTTCTCGCTTTCTATCTCTCTGTCTCTGTCTTTCTGGCGAGCATATGCGTCCTATAGCAAAAACCTCTCCAAAAAATTGAAAAAAAAAAAAAAACACCAGGCATATGTGCATGTGTGTCTGAAATCCCAGCAGCATGGAGAAATGGAGGAGATTGTGACATGATTATGCCCCGTTGAGGGGGTGCTTTCTCTTTCTCTCTCTGTCTCTCTGTGGTGAGCACATATGCCCTCTGGCAAATTTTTAAAAATCTTTAAAAAGGAATATAATTATCTTCACATTTAGCAAAATAGAATCCACTGATTCTATTTTTTTAATTATTATAAAAAGTTTTCAAACACAAAGAGCACAGTATAGTGAACCCCTGTAAGCCATCATTCAACACTTCATTCATAATTAATAAGATCTTAATCTGACACTTTGATCCACCCTCTTCCATCATTTCTGAAAGCATTTTCAAGTAAGTGTCTGGGGCCAGCTAGTGGCATGGCGGTTAAAGCACTGGATCCTACATGGCCAACATTGCAGTTGGAGTCCCAGACCCGGTGACTCGAAAAACACAGCAAGCTCATAAACATTAGTGCCCCAAATCCTGAGAATGGAGAATGGCAGTGTAGCCATCCCTCCTGGGGGGTGAGCTCTCTCTCTCTCTCTCTCTCTCTCTCTGTCCTGCGACCACACATACCCTATGGCAAACTAAATAATGATCATTACGAAAATTCAGATCACATGTCGCTTTTTACTCTATGTCAGTTTGCATTTCTAAAAATTAAGGACATATTCCTTACTAAATACAACCCGTCGTCCCTCCCCGACTCTGCCTGGACACGGCAGGTCCTGAAGAGCTAATACCCCGTGTCTCTGCACACTGCCATGGTTCTCTCGGATCTAATCAGGGTCTAAGCAGGATCTAATCAAGACCCTCTCGTTTGTCTGATTGTTCTCTCTTCGCACCGTTTCCTCTGGAGCACCCCACTCTCCCCACTACCCCCTTGCATCGTCATCTCAGTGCCTTAGTGAGGAAGCCAAGGCAGCAGTCCTGGGAAACGCCCCCATTCTGGATGTATCTGCTTTCTCACAAGGTCTGTTAGGTCTGTACCTTTACCTCCATGTGCAGCGCTAACACTCGACAATATTCAAGTCCACTTTTACTGAGGCAAAGGGACTTCTTCGGGGGCCTTGCACATCAGATGGCCTCGCAGGAGGGGGTACTCGGTTATTTTATCTGAGTGCTGCAGAAACCACTTAGAAAATTCAGCAGGTGAAGGTCTGATCTCTCCACACCAATTCCCCATCAAGCTTTCATCTAGTGCTGCCATGCACTGACGATCTGTGCCTAAATCAATCGTTTCATTCAGAATTGCAAAATGGTGATTTTTTTTTAAATTCTTTCATTCCCTCTACAATTCATCTGTGACAACTTCTTTCTTTCTTTTTTTTTTTTTAAATTATAGATGTTGCTATAGGACATGTGCACTCACCAGAGAGACAGAGAAAGAAAATGAGAAGTCATTCCCCAGGGAGGATGATCATGCCACACTTATTTCGCCTTCATTTTCCTCTCAGGATATTGGGCACACATGCACATCTGCCTGCTGTGACTTCCAAGCCGCTGGGTCTAGTGCTTGAACCGTGCAGCCAGCCATGTGGGATCCAGCGCCTTAACCACCACTCCACCTGCTGGCCCACTCTGGCAATTTCTCTGTGAAGAATTTCTCCCATTGGGACTAGCAGTTGGTGTAATGGTTATGTCGCTGGACTCCCATGTAGTCGACTGCGGTTTGAGTCCTGGACCCGGTGGCTTTGAGTCCCACACGCCGGGCACGTGTGCGTGCGTGTCCAAGATCCCAAGAGGAGAATGGAGGAGAAGGGATTGCGGCGTGACCATCCCCCCTGAGGGGTGATTTCTCACTTTCTATCTCTCTGTCTCTCTCTGTCTTTCTGGCAAGCGCATGCGCCCTATAGCAAAAACCTCCTCCAAAAAAAAAAAAATGTAGTTTTTACAGGAAAGGCAAAATAAATGCTTAATTCTTTACCGTGTCATTTGCTGCCTTTTAGAGACAGGGTTGGTGCCCCAGTTTTACTGCCAGTGTCTCATCTCCCTTTATTTAGGGATCTCCACTCTGGAGAGCAAGGCTTTGACGTGGCTGCCATCGCAAATGACCACCATCCTGGCTTACAGACACAAGGGTACGACAGCTCGGATCTGTGGTCAGGAGTCTGAGTGAGTCTCACGAATACGGGAGCGTCAGCAGGGCTGCAGTGCCCCGTGGAGGCTCTAAGGGTCAGTCCATTCTGCCTTCTCCAGATTCTAAGGCAGCCGTGTCCCTGGGGCCATCTGCAAAGCCAGCCAAGGCCAGTGGACTCTCTCATGCTGCCTCCCTTGAGACAACACTGGGCTTACCCAGATCACACAGGGTAATCTCTTTATCTGGAAGTCAGCGTATTATTATAGCTGCCTTGATCCCATCTGCAGCCTTAATATCCACACGCCTATAATAGGACATATGCATAGGTTCGGGGATTAGGACCTGAACCTTTTAGGAAGTCATTCTTCTTTTTTTTTTTTTTTAAGAGATGTTTGCTATAGGGCGCATGTGCTCACTGGAGAGACAGAGAGACAGAAAGCAAGAAATCACCCCCTGAGAGGTGGGGGATGGCCACACCACAATCCATTCTCCTCTCAGGATTTTGAGCACACATGCACTTGCACATAGCGTGAGTTAAACCACCAAGTCCAGGACTCGAACCATGGTCAACTACGTGGGAGTCCAGCAATGTAACCATTATGCCAACTGCTGGGCCCAACAGGACCATTATTCTGCCCACCTCGATGCATCTGCCTGTTTTCAGAACACTTCCATCAACTGCAATCGTGCTCTTTTGATGCTAAGATTCTCCCACCTTTGGCCTGTGGGAACCTCTTCTTCCAGACTCATCCGTCAGTCCCGGTGCCTGCCTTACTCTTAGATGGCTCCTCTGCTTTCTGAGACAACAGATAACAGAGGTTCCGGGCTCATCCTGTCCAGCCCTGACCACACCTGGAGACAGGTGCAGCTGTGCAAGCTGCCACCGAGATGGGACTGCAATTGTTTGATGAACTTCTCAATGGCCGGAACTGGTAAATACACACACGCCCATGTGCTGCTTGATGATTGGATACCTTCTGAGCAGTGAGTTGTTAGGTAATTGCACAGTTGGGTGAACATCGCAGTGTTCTTACACCAACCAGCATGGTATAGCTACCACACACCTAGCCACTGCTATACTCTTAGCAGACCACTGTCATGTCATTGGCCACACTGTCTTTAGGGGACACATGACTGTATTTGAAAAGAAAAAAAATATGTATTTCAAATGACTTTCCAGGTCAAATTTAATCTTAGAGGGTGTTCATTATGCTTATTTCAAACTCATATGTTTTCATATAAAATTAAAATCTTGGTTCTTATCAACAGTAACATTCTTTTTTTTGTTGTTTTCTTTTACCTAAACACATACACACACACATAGTTTATATGAAGTAATTATCTGTAAGAAATTACAGAAGACCAGAAGATGGTGTAGTGGTTACACCGCTGGATGCCCATACGGCCAACCGTGGTTCAAGTCCCAGGTACAGTGGCTTGAAACTCATGCTGGCGAGTGTGTGTGTGTGCCCAAGATCCCCAGAGGATCTTGGCAGGAGAAAGGAAGGAGAAGGGATTGTGGTGTGGCCATCCCCCCTGGGAAGTGACTTACTGCTTTCTGTCTCTGTCTCTCTCTGTCTCTCTGGCAAGCACAAGTGCCCTATAGCAAAAATCCCTAAAAATAATTTAAAAAAAAAAGATAGAAAGAATTAAAAATTAGAACTTATCAGAGAGAGAGTGACAAAGTGAGAAAGACCCCCCCATGGGGGAATGGCACAAGCAATCCCTTCTCCTCCATTTCTTCCTCCTTTTGGGACTTTGGGCAGGCACATGTACACGTTCAGTGTGTTTTTCAAGGTGCCTGGTCCAAAGCTCAAACCCCATAGTCAGCCATGTGAAATCCAGCCATCTTACCCACCACGCCACCAACTGCCCCAACAGTAAGACTTCATAATGAAGTTGGAAATTTCTTTGCAGCTCTCTTCACCCTTAACACATAGAGGACAGCTAGGCTTCATCTAGCAACGCTGAAAAGGCCCATCTTATTTCTATGTAGCGATCCACGAGAAAGTCTTACAAGGAGTCCCAAAAATGCGTCTGTGAGAATGCACTGCAGCAGGTCTGAGGAGAAGCACGGATGGCCATTCTCACACATTTTGCTGCACCTCAAATGACTGAGACGGACCTACGCCTCACCCACAAGGAAAAGCTCCCCGTGCCCTGGACAGGGCAAGTCATCAAAGGCGTCACTAAGGTGCTCCTGACAAGCCGAGCCGCCCCATCGCAGCAAGCTCTCCGGAACCTTTCCAGGCAAAGGTTAAGTATGCATCATGTTTCGTTCATTTCCTATCACAGTTTAGAACGGGCCACTAATGAGTCCCAAGTCTGACATAAAACATACTTCGTGTTTCTAGGGTAACTGACAAGGAAGTCTGTTCACATCAACGATACCCATTTAACCTGCTGACAGGCAGACGATGAATTTTCTTTCTTTTTTTTTTATAAAGATGCAGACTGGCTCAGTGGCACAGCAGCAATGTGCTGTTCTAACCAAGCTGGATTCATATGGAGGATCACAGGTTCAGTTCCCTGGATAACCTGTATATGCCAAATGAGCGTGCCCATGCCCCTGGCTGGCTAGGTGGGATGGTGGAATAATACCGTGTTGCGAGTGCTAGTCTTTCTCTGCCTCTGTCTATCTGTATATCTGTCTATCTGTCTGTCTGTCTCTGTCTCTCTCTCCCTCTTTCTCTTTCTGTCTCTCACTCCCATGGAAGAAAGAGATAAACTTGAAAAATAAGGATGGATCTGGAATTACAAATCAGATGTTTGGGGCAAGAAAATATTAAGAATCTTTGACAGGTGGCTTTTCTCAAGTGATAGCACCACTATCATTAATAACTACCCTATGATTTGACATCGAATCTATGACATCTCACCTTCCAGGGAATTATGTATATATTTATTATTAAGTCAATGCCCCATGAAATTATGCTACTGGAGCAACTCCAGAGATCCCTGTAGTTGATAACCTTTACTGAATGACGACAAGGCTTTGTCCAATCATGTCATAAAGGGCCTTCAAAATGTTCACGGAAAATGCATATTATGAAAAAAAATTATCTATGTGGTTTGAATGTTTTTCTCACCAAAATAAACTGATACTTTATTTTTTTTTTCAATTTTTAATTTTCCTACAAACTTTTTGAAGTTCCCTTCATCCTAATAATCTGAAACGGATGGGATTCTTCTACTCATGTCCAAGAGCTTTCTTCTCTTAGAATAAGACTTATGTAGCCAAAGACAGTTTGAAGGCTGTTGTTAAAATGCACTGACTTGAAAACCAAGAGACCTGGGTTGGAGGCTCAGTCCTGTCATCTGTTAGCAATGTAACCTTGAGTAATTAACTTCTCCCTGAGCTTGAATTTCCTCCTCCTAAACTAGGGATGATAACCAAGCACCAATGACGTTCTTCACAAAAACAGAAAAAGCAACCCTAAAATGTGCAGGGAACCCAAATAGCCAAAGCAGTCTTGGGTGGAAAGAACAAAGTTAGAGGCGTCACACTACCCTACTTGAGAGGATACAAAGCAACAGTTACCAAAACGACATGGTACTGGCATACAAACAGACACATGGGCTAACCAGACTACTGAGCTCAGAAATAAAATCCACACGTTTACTGCCAACTGATTTTTGACAAAGATGCCAAGAACACACACTGGGAAAAAGAGAATGTCTTTAATAAACGATGCTGGGGAAAATGAATATCCACATGCAAAAGAATGAAACTAGACCCCTATTCACTGATCAGTTACAAAAAATCAATTCAAAATGGATTAAAGACTTAAATGTAAGATCTGAGACTGTGGAACTGCTGGGAGGAAAAAAAAAAAAAAACAGGGGATACACTACACGACATTGGCCTGGGCAATTTTCTTTGGATAAGACTTCAAAAAGCACAGGCAACAAAAGCAAAAAAATAAACAAATGGGATTATATCAAACCAAAAAGCTTCTGCACAGCAAAGGAATAATCAACCATTTAGACACACCTACAGAATGGGAGAAAATATTTGCAAACACTGTCCAACAAGAGATTAATATCTAGATGACAAAATGAACTCAACTCCACCACAAAAAATAAACATTTTAAAAATCAAAATTAAAAATGAGCAAAAGATTTCAACAGACATTTGTCAAAAGAAGGCATATGTGGGCCTGCAGGTGGCATGGTGGTTAAGGTGCTGGACTCCCATATGGCTGACCATAGTTTGAGCTTTGGACCTGGCACCTTTCTCTCTTTCTCTCTGTCTCTTTCTCTCTCTCTCTCTTACCCTCTAACAAATTTAAAAAAAAATAATAATCAATAAAAATTAAATAATTAATTATAAAAAAATGGCCAGCAAATAGATAGGAAACATACTCAATATCACGAATCATCAGAGAAATACAAATCAAAACTACAGTGAGATATCATCTCATCCCAGCCCGCTAGAATGTCTATCATCAAACAGGTAAGAAATAACAAGTGCTGGTGAGGCTGTGGAGAAAAAGGAACTCTCTTGTACTGTTGGTGGGAATGGAAATGAGTATAGCCATTACGGAAAACATTATGCAGGTTCCTCAAAAAACTAAAAATAGAACTACCATACAGATCCAGCAGTTCCACCACTGGTCACATATCTGAAGGGAAGGAAATCATTACGCTGAAGAGAGAGCAATACTCCCATTTTTATGGCAGCACTATCCACAACAGCCAAGATTTTGAATCAATCTAAGTGTCTATTTATGGTGAATGGATACAGAAAATGTGATATATCGATACACTACACAATGGAATACTACACAGTCGTGAAAAATGATAAAATTCTGCCATCTATGGCAACACAGATGAACCTGGAGAACATAATGTTAAAAATGAAATAAGCCAAGCACAAAAAGAAAAACACTGTATACTTTATTAATTTGTGGAATCTTTTTTTCTTTTCTTTCCTTTTTTTTTTTTGTTGCCATAGAGCATGTGCACTTTCCAGAGAGAGACAGAGAGACAGAGAGGGGGGGGAATGAGAAATCACTCCAACCCTGGGGGAGGAGGTCACAGACATGCCACAATCCCTTTTCCTCCTCCTCTCAGGATTTTGGGCACACACACACGCCCAGTGTGATTTTCAAGCTGCTGGGGCCAGGACTCAAACTGTGGCCAGCCATAGTCCCATCTGTGGAATCCTGAAAAGCTGATCTCATAGAAGTGGAGAATAGAACAGAGACCGGAGGTTGAGAAGGGGAGGGTGGAGGGGAGTTGGAGAAAGGTTGGTCCACAGATAGAAAGCTATAAATAGGAGGAACCAATTTTAACGTTCTATTGCACAATAGGGTAACTATTGCTAGTGAAAATATAGAGAGTATTTCAAAATAGCTATGAGAATGTATTTTTAATGTTCTTGTTGTTGTAAAGAAATAATAAATGTTTGAGGTGACAGATATGCTAATTCCTCTAAAGTGATTATACGTCATATATGTGTAGTGAAACATCACATTGTACCCTATAAATATGTACAACTGTTACATGTCAATTTAAAAAGTGAAATTTAAAAAAAGAAAAATAGTAAAAATAAAATAGGAATGATGAGTATTACAGAGCCATTTCCAAGAATCTCGAAATAAGAACACCTTGCCCCCAGAGGAGAAAATGTTTAAATCAATACATAACGCAAAGGGCAGAGAAATGCCAAAGGTTCCTGGGCTATGCAGCCTTGGCAGTAGTTTCAATGACTGTATTAAAAGTTCAGTAGAGGTGGGGCCAGCAGGTGGCATGTTGGTTAAGGCGCTGAACTCCCACATAGCCATCCACAGTTCGAGTCCTGGCCCTGACGGCTTGCTTTCTCACTTTTCCCTTTCTCCCTCTCTCTGTCTGTCTCTGATGAAATTCAAAAGTAATAATAATCAATAAAATTAAATTAATAATTCTTTTTTAAAAAATCTAGTAGCAGCCTGCTCACCAATTAGAATAGAAAACGCAGAGATGTGAAAAATTAAACTGCTGCAGAAGCCACCCATTGTAAAGGGTGTCGAGTATTCCACATTCAGGGTAAAGCCATCCCTGTGGGGGGAGACAACCTGTTCAGTCACCAGGTCCTGAGCTGAGCAGCCAAACGCTATATCCATCCGCCTGCCCACCCTGGTCTGTGCCCGCCACTTTCTGGAGGGCTAAACTCACCAGAAAAACATAGCCAGTCACTGGACTTCGGGCACCGAGGCTCCCGTGATAACTGCTGTTGAATCTAAGGTAGCAAACGTGACATTCTAGCCAAGTTTGGCTGTTCAGATAAATCACTCTGGGTGTGGGTTTGTGCAGTGTTGGGGATGGGAGCTTCAAACTCCATGGGAGTCTCGAGAGGGTCTTTTTAACTTTACAATAACAACCACCGCCTGTGACAGGATGCAGAGTCGGGCCGATTCTGCTGATCACGTGAGCTTCACAGATGCTCGGCACTGCGATCAATCCAGCTCCTGGGTCTGAGCGGTGGGGAGCCCTCCCTGGGCCACTGTCAAGACGCTGATGTCTAGGGAGGGAGCCAGTTATCCCCCCAGTAAACATGCCCCATCATCTCTACACGGGCATGTCTGGACTAATGTATATTTTTTAAAATTTCTATCTCCTACAGATGATAACTGTAAGAGCTAAGAATTGTTAATATGTATAGAACCATAAAGCACTATCTACAAGTATTAGCGAGGTTTCTTTCCTAACTCTAACATCAACCCTACTACACAAACATGATAAATGATGACCAACTGTCACCGGGTGTCACAAATTCACATGGACGTGGGCGCACGTGAGCCAATGAGAAGTGCAGCAAGCCAGCCTTCAGCCAGGATCATTTCAAGGCTGGCCCAGTTTACACGCTAGTTTTGCAGTGCATTTCCTAAGAGTGGGAGAACGAGGGCTTTAATGGAACCACGGAGGCCCTTCAAATTTGCCTTGCTGTTTCTGTTTCCCCATCAAATGTGCTAGACCAGAGAGTCACAAGTTCACCACGAGCTCTAACGCTGAAAACGCTCATCTCATAGGAAAAGTTTCCACTAAAATAAGCTATTCTTTCTTTTGTTTCCTCCACGTTTATTGATTTGCTCCTTCCATGAGAGAGACAGAGACAGAGAGAAGGAGGTAAAGATGGGCACCCCTCCCTCGGAGTCCTCATGCTGCCATCTGCCCCCCAGCCTCAGCCAGTCCGGATCATGGGCATGTGAGGCCCTGGCGTGCACAGGGAGAACTCAGGGAGCAAACCCAGGACGTGGGCCCAACTGCATTACCACTGCACCATCTGGCCCCTGCAGCAACCTGAATTTCATGTTTGGGTCAAGTTTGCCAGAGGGCGCATGTGCTTGTAGGAGAGACAGAGAGCTAGAAAGTGAGGAAGCACCCCCCATGGGGGATGGTCATGCTGCAATCCCTTCTCCTCCATCTCTCTCTCCTTTAGGGAGTTTGGGCACGCATGCGTACGCACACTGCATGTTTTGCAAGCCCCCTGGGCTGGGTCTCAAACTACACAGTCGGCCACGTGAGGTCCAGCTGCTTTACCCACCGTGCCGCAGGCTGGCCCCTGAATTTCTTTTTAAACACAAACATGCCCCACGCGAGGCTGTCCCAGTGACAGACCACATGTACGACAGCGGAGCGGGGGCTAGACCACACAGCCTAGGCGTGCTGTGGCTGCATCTGGGTTTGTGTGTGTGCTCCACGATGCCTGCACACGATGGACGCATCCAACAACGCGATTCTCGGGATGTGCCCCTGTTGTTAAGCAGCGCCTGACTGTAACTTGAAATATCAACCCATCATCATGCACGTCGCTTTATTTAAAGGACAGAAATGCAGAGACGCTAGCTAGTTTTTTCACATGGAATAGAAAAAGCCAGTCAATCAAGAGATTCATCCCTAAGAAACGCCTGTCCACAAAAATTCTCACAACGTTGTCGTATCTGTGGGGCTGGCGGGATACTCGTTAACACAAGTGTCCTCTCACGCATTACTTAGAAAATTCTGAGGTCCCCAGGTGGCATAGTGGTAAAGGTGCTGGACTCCCACATGGCCAACCATGGTTCAAGACCCAGGCCTGGCAGCTAGATCACACCACACATGTGTGCATGCGTGCCCAGAATTCCAGGAGAAGAATGGAGGAGAAGGGATTGGAACATGGCCATTTCCCCTGGGGGAGGGGTAATTTCTCATTTCCCTCTCACTGTCTCTGTCTCTTTCCTCTCTGGAGTGTGTACCACATCCTATGGCACAAACAAAAAAGAAAACCCTATTGCATAGGCCAGTCCAGTACCCTGGTGGTTCAGGAAGCCGCATCCCACATGGCGAGCCATGGTTTCAATTGGAGGAGGACTGGCATGGTGCTTAAGGGTACTGGACTCCCACATGACTGACCACAGTTCAAGTCCCGGACCTGGCAGCTTCCTTTCTCACCACCGTCCCCATCCCTCTCTAGTCAAATTAAAATAAATAAATAAATAATTCTCTAACATACACACACACCCCAGGGAGACCAGCAGATGGCATAATGGTTATGTCACTGGACTCCTACATAGTTGATTACGGTTCGAGTCCTGGACCCAGCAGCTTAAGCTCACGCCAGGTGAACGTGCGTGCGTGCCCGGAATGCTGAGAGGAAAGTGGAGGACAGCGGACTGTGGCATGGCCACCCTCCCAAAGGCTGAATTCTCGCTGTCTGTCTCTCTCTGTCTCTCCAGAGAGCGCACAAGCCCTATCACAAAAAAATCTCTCTTAAAGAAAAAAAAAAAAAAAACAGGCATGTGTGCATGTGTGCCCCAAATCCTGACAGGACACGGAAATGGGGGGAAAGGACTGCAGTGTGACCACACCGCACTGGAGGGAGGGGCTCGCTCCCTCTTCTCTGTTTCTTTGTCTCTGGAAAGTACACGTACCCTCTGGAGATTATAAAAGAACTGTCAAATTCCCGTTGTGCGGAAGTAACTTTTTCCTCCGGTCCCGATGCTCGTTTGGATGTTTTGCATAAATAACAGTTTCTCTCCGCTACCACCGGAAACGAAACCAAGGAAAAGGTCTAAAACGGAACACGAGAGACAGCACAAAACTTGACGCTCTGTCCCACAGGTAATGTGACGGCAAGATTTATCGTATCGCCTTTCCCGGTCTGGTTACGGTGCCGTTAAGATGTAAAAGAGGAATAGTAAATTTAGTTGAAAGAAGTAGAGGGACAGACGGTGGCACGAGAGTACAGCGCGACCCCTGCCAGGACAACTCAACATGGGAGGTTTCACAGTCCATGTCCACAGACGTACCCACGTGCCCACGATGCAGGCTGGCTGAGGCTTGGGGTGGACGGTGGTGTCCAGACCCTGTTGGGGGTGCCATGTCTCTCTCTTGCTCATGGAGTAAACATTTCTAAACAATTATTTATTTAATTTTATTCATGATGATGATGATGACGATGATTTAATTCACCAGAGAGACAGGGAAAGTAAGAAAGCAAGCCGCCGGGTCTGAGACTCGAACCACAGTTGGCCATGTGGTAATCCAGCACCTTAACCACCATGCCACGTGCTGACCTCTAAACAGACATTTTTTTAAAAGAGAAAGAGGAAAGACAAAGGTAAGGCTGGTTTGAAGACACACATTAAAGTCCTTTGACCTTACCCAGTAGAATTAGTTCCATTTTAAATGGAGCACAGCCCCCCCCCCACCTCCAAATACCTCAGCTTTTTAAAAAAGAAGCTATCTCCAAAATATCACCTTAGCCTCAGGCATTGATTGACAAAGCAAAAAGAAAGTCTACAGTTGCAACCGCTGTGTAAACGCCATTCCGTGTCATTTGTAGTTCATCGTTCACTTAAATCCTTATCAAAAGCAATTCAGACACAGAAAATTTAGAAAAAAAAACCCTGAAAATATAGTCAGACTTCTTATTGTCTACATAAGGTAATAAAAATCAGCGGACTGTCTTCATCACACAAAGCACCAATATCAAAGCATATTATTCGAGAAAGTCCTATTGCTAAAGTGAAGCAGTGAAGCAGTCTCTGCAGCTAACGGGGCTACGTTTCCTTGTGGGCTTGTTTATCGCCAGAGGCTGTGTGCACTCTCAGAGAGAGAGGGAGGAACAGTGTCGGGGGAGAGAGAGAGAGCAGCCCCCAGTGGGACGTGGTCATGCTGCAAACACAGCTCCTCACATTCTCAGAAGGTGACTTTGCAGCACCATTAAAGCTCACTTAATACATACGTACCCAGACCTCGCTTCCAATCTCTAGGAAAAACATTCATCTCCTAATCAAACTGATAGAATGCATTTTAAATCATCAAGAACACAAACAAACGAAATTCTTTGAAATGGACCTTAACAGGCCAGCAGGTGGCATAGTGGTTAAGGCTCTGGACTACCACATGACCGACTGTGGTTCAAGCCCCGGACCTGGCAGCTTGAAAATCCCAACAGGCATGTGTGTGTACCCACTGAGAATCCCAAGAAGAGAAGGGATTGTGGCACTGTCATTGCCCCAGGGGGGTGATTTCCCACTTTTCCCTCCCACTAGCTCTCTCTGGAAGGCATGTGGGCCCTATGGCAAAAAACCTTAAAAATGAAACTTAACAGGACTCAACGACACATTTTAAATAGGACTTATTACTAGTTTTATCATTGCTAAATTAATTATAGTAATTGTACAGATATCTCTTTGGTCCTGTCAGTTTTAAAACCTGTATTTAGCTTAGTAATGGTCCATTGAGATGAGCATAGATTACACACAGCGGTGTACAGACTTCGGCATCGCAAGAGGAATGGCTGAAGGGACCAGAGACAGCTTCCTCTCAAAGCCACTCTGAGCTGAGTGAGCTCCCTTCAAAGACTTAAGACCTGTCCCATTTAAGAGGGACCAGACTTGGATTTCATGACCACATAGGGACAGTAGAACAGTGCACGGAACACATTATGAAAGAGTTTTCTAACACCACGGCTTCCAAAGATGCTCATCAAAGATGCCCTGGCTGGATATCCGAGCGGGAAGTCACCCACTCAGATGCATGACTAAACTGGATGCTATCCAAGAGCGTGGCCAACGTGAGAAACTACATTACTACATTATTAATACACAGTCTGTTCATGTCTAAGGAAGACTAGAATGAGTCACCTTATGCTTAATAGACTGAAGCCAGATGCTTTTAGCAAAGACTTCTGAAGACGGAGAAGACTCTCCTGACTCCCTGGTTATAAACAATTAAAAGGAGCAAGCTTGCGAACTTACACACTGAAACCACCAGCACCTAGAGCCTGCTGGAGGGATAGATAAGTGGACAAAAGAAAGGAAGGGAGGAAGAAAGGGAGAAAAGGGAAAAAGAAAAAAAGAAGAAAAGAAAAAGAAAAGACCCGAGTAAGGACCATGTGTAGAAAGTTCTAGGAACCAACAAGTGGCATAGTGGTTAAGGTGCTGGACTCCCATGTAGTTGACCACGGTTTAAGTCCCGGAGATGATGGCTTGAAACTCACACTAGGTGTGTGTGCCTGCCCGAAATCCCAAAAAGAGAATAGGAGAGAAGGGAATGGCAGCATGGCCATTCCCCCTGGAGGGTGATTTCTCACTTTCCGTGTCTCTGTTTCTCTCTGTCTCTCCAGCAAGCACACGCACCCTATAGCAAAAATCTCTCTCCAAAGAAAGAAAAAAAAAAAAAGTTCTAGACACACAGTTCCACAACAAGCAAATAGAGGAAGAAAACTAAGGCGAAGTCTGAGACATTTAAGCACTTACGGGTGTAGGGGTCAACATTTGCTCTTCTGTGCCCTGGCCGGCAGCCCAGCACACCAGGAGTCCTGGTTCCCAAACCCAGTCCCTCTGCGGAGCTCATGACACAGAGCCTCCTCGCCGTAGCACTTTGTACCCTGAACTGTCCGGACGTCTTCAAGGCCCGCTTCCCCCTCACACCGCACATAACCCCAACAGCAGCCCCACGGTGTAAACCCAAGGAAAATGGCATCTTTAAATTTCCTTCCAATCTTTCTTGAGTTACCTGCGTCTGAAATTCAGTATGAGTACTTTTTCATGTTTTCTACTACTTGCAAATAGAGTATGTGAGTAGAAAATGCTCACGAAGACAGAGAGGTTTGTGGGGATACTTACAACAGGAATACTATATTGAGCAGGTGGCAAGACTGAATGCGGCAAAACTAAGTGACCAAACTGAGGTCCCACGGTGAGTCGTCAGTAGAATCAGGTCTATGGGTCTCGGTTCCTGATCTAGAACCTTCTCTTTTATCACAGTGTGGCAGGTGGTAGGGATGGCACAGGAAAACGAGGGGCCAGCAATGACAACCATCCTGAGAGTGCCCTAAGGATGGAGGGGTGGACTGGCCACTATCCTGTAACCACCTTTTCGTGTGCCTGAACCTCTGGGAGAAGAAGGGGCAGAGAATGAGTCTGGGTCCCCACAAGTGACCGGTCCAAACAACCAGCCACAAAGTAACAACTGCGAAGACATGTTCTCTGCATTCTCTGTCCGGCCTTTCCTAGAATATCCTACACAGAAAGTATTAAAATACATTTATCCTCTAGCCAAAGCATAGATGTCCCAAAAGAACTGCAAAATTAAAAGTAGTTATAGGAGGAGGAGCTAAAGGATTACCTCTGTGTTTTAGATCCATAGAGCAATCAGAAAAGGCCCATGGGTTCTAATGTCTAATCAATGATAAAAATAGAAAAGGAAGGGGCTGGCAGGTGGCATGGTGGTTAAGGGCGCTGGACTCCCACATGACTGACTGCAGTTCGAGTCCTGGCAGTTGACTTTCTCACTTTCTGTCTCTCTCTGGTCAAATTAAAATAACAATAATTAATAAATTTAAATAAAATGATTCTTAAAACATATAGAAAGGAAAGAATTTGGAAAGTGAGAAACTGGAAAAGCAGAGGCAGTTCTGGGCTATGCAGCCACATGGCAAATTACTTTCCGTACAAGTGACTTAACATTAATAGAGTAAACGTTGCCAAAATAATAATCGTCATTTCCCCATGCAATGTCCAGAGAATGATAAGGAGAGATGAAGAAAAGCAAGCACACAAGAATATGTTTACACCTATGAAAGTCTTCAGATATCTTATTAACCAGAGAAAACAATATTTGAATGAGAAAGTTATCTTTATTGCAAGTAAAATTATAAAATAACATTTTTCTCTTTTACTCTTTTCCCAGGGATGGAAAAATCTCAGGGGTGAAGGAGGGAGCTGGTAAGGCGCCCTGTCTTAATAAATAAAAACGCAGGTAGAAATCTTGCTTGGAAGCTGGGATGTGAGACGGTGTATTACACGATTTCTCGTTAACACCAGCAAGACTGCCCTTCTGGTGTTAAACAGAACGGGCATTTAACCCTCGAGCTCCTCATGGGAGATATAGGACAAACCGCTCATTCACTTAGTCATAATTACTGTGTTCGCGGGTCCCGGGGGAATGGCGGCTTCCTCTCAGCTCTGAGGACAGTCCTGACTTTTTGAATGCCACACTAGCAGCTGATTAGGATAGTCTGCAAAATGATCCTTCCCCAAATAAAACAGTATCACTGTTTAAGAAACAAGACAGTTTGCTGTTCGTTTTGGTGGAAAACACCTGGGCGGGGGAATCCCAGGCTAGATTCCTGCGTCTGTTACTTCCTCTGTCACCTGACTGGAACACCTTGATTACCTGAGCACCTGCTCCTTCTGTAAAATGAGGCTAATGTCACTCACCAGGTAAGACCCGTGAGCAACGAGTAAACTAATGACACAGACGGGCCGGAGGGGAGAAGCCACCCATCAGCAGTAGTTACTACGGGACCAATTCCTGCATGTCCAACCCTCTTCCTCGACCAGGTGACAGGAACCGGAGGTGTCCTGCTCGCTGTGAGTTTTGCATTCTCTGCTCTGCTTGCCATTCACAGACCCATCAAAAGGCCAGCCTGCATTTTTCTTCCTTAAGCTTTGATGCCTCCGTCTGGTAGTTTCTATCCTGGCCCAAACAGCTGTTTGGCAAAGCCAACTCCAGCGCTGGGGAGGCACTTGAGAGGTAATCTCTGGGAATGCACTGAGCAAAATCCGGGACTGCCTGTACCTCAGAGACGTCTCCCAGCCTCTCAGTTCACAGCATTTCACAATGCTCCTGGACTGGGGCAGCTTCGAGGTCCCAAATCGATTGCACGGGAACATCTATTTCTAAGAACCGACAACGACACGCAGCGCATGCATGTTCAAGTCACCGGCACAAGTTACCTCTGACCGAGGACGGCGTCGTGACTGAGGGGTCAGAACGCACGACATTTTGAGTGTACCTTTGTGGAAAATAAGCAAGAACGCCCCACGGTTTCACACAGAGACGTGCTCCTGCCGATGATGAAGAATATTTTCTATTCGTTCGTGCAACATTGGCTTTTCAGTTCAAAGTTAGGCTGTGGGCACGGGAGCGTGCCTGCATAGACTACCCCGCAACCCTCCAAACGCTCACGGATAGGAACTGGGAAACCACCGAATCAACTCCATGTCCACAGACAAGGAAAACTGTCACCCCTCAAGATCAGTGACATGTGGCAGTTTTACGATAGGCAGATGCCGATGCCCCTATTACTGTGTGCTCCATGTCTGGGTCGGTCTTCACAGGGAATCAGGAATCGCCGTAAAGCACTCGGCAAACCTGCGGCGCCCTACAAATCATAAACGTCACCCCTGGTTACGGAGAATCTGAGCAACAGCGCCAGCTTTCTTGGCTTGGCTCATTCTACAGCTGCTTCTCGACTTAGAATCGGGTTATGTCTCAATAAACCATCGTAAGTCGAAAATATCCTAAGTCAAAAATACACTTAATACACCTAACTTAGCGAAGGTCGCAGCTAGCCTACCCACCTGGACAGAGCTCAGAACACTTACATCAGCCTACACGGCCTCACACAAAGCTCCTGGATGACAAGGGGCTGACTAACTCATGGCATTATTGAATACTGTACTGAAATGGAGGAGCAGGCTTCCACGGCCTGGTGGACGAGCTAGTTGGACCCCACATGGCTGACTGCACGGTTTGAGTACTTGGACCCAATGGCTTGAGAAACATGTTAGGCACATACGTGTGTGCCCAGAATCCCAAAAGGAGGAAGACATGGAGGAGAAGGGATCGCAGCGTAACCATTCCCCATGGGGTGCTTTCTCCTCTCTCCCTCTCTCCCTATCTCTCTGGCAAGTGCACGTGGGGGAAAAAAAAAAAAAAAAGGAGGAGAGGAAGGGAGGAAAAAGAGAGTAATTGCACGGATTCTCAAAGTAGCTTTTACTGAATATGCATATAGTATCCATACCACTGTGAAGTTCAACAATCTTACGTTGGGGCTACCAGGTGGTGAAGTGGTTAAAGCCACGTGGCCAACCACAGTGCAAGTCTGGGATCTGGCAGCTTGAAAATCATGCCGGGCATGTGTGCATGCATGCCCAAAATCCCAGGAGAAGAATGGAGGAGAAGGGATTGTGGTGTGGCCAAACTGGAGGGTGATTGTTCGCATTCCCTGTCACTGTCTCTGTCACTCTCTGGTGAGTGCATGCACCCAATGGCAAGAACAACAACAGAAAAACCACTTATGCTGAATCACTCTTTAAGTAGGAAACTGTCTATATTTTCCACTAAACTGAGCTTCTTAAAGAAAGCGGCTGGGGTCAGGTTTTCTATGTTTGGCTCGAGAAAAGGCTCAAACGCTCTGAGCTTGAATTTGTGTGATCAGCTGCACTATAAAAGGTTCTTAAGGATGGTCAGAGTGCTTCCAGAAAGTCAGAATCTTACCAATGTTGTTTCCAGACCTTCCGACCATCATGTATGAAAGCTTTGAAGGGGCGATAGATGGTCCGAAGTGTTCTGTATCTAATAAGCAGAAACGAGACTCCAGGGAAAAGCCCAAGTTCAGCTTACTCAACCTCTTTCAACTATGTGCAATTTCAACCCGATGTTATTTCATTCTGTCTGAGAAAGGTTAACAGGGTAATGGAGTCTAAGGTAAAAGCTGTCTTTATCACTCTGGGGTTCAAGACGTTGACCTTTTGGGGGCCTTTGCTTATGAATGAGATCCTATTTTAATAAGAGCATCTCTTTTCTTTTTCTTTTTTTTTTTTTTTCTGCTATAGGGCACGTGCGCTCGCCAGACAGAGCGAGCCAGACAGAAAGTGAGAAATCACCCCCCAGGGGGGATGGCCACACCACAACCCCTTCTCCTCCATTCTTCTCTCAGAATCTTGGGCACGCACGCACTCGCTCCCGGCGTGAGTTTTAAGCCACCGGGTCCGGGACTCGAACTGCGGTCAACTATGTGGGAGTCCAGTGACATAGCCATTATGCTAATTGCTGGTCCCAAAAGTATCTCTTTTCTGACGGAGGTGTAAGATAACTGCCCTGCACCGCAGCATGCTCCCGTTTTAACTGGGCTTGCACAGTGAGTCCCTGGGTCACAGCTTATAACTCCCAGCAGCAGGTGGCACGGTGGTTTAAGGAGCTGGGCCTCCCACACGGCTAACGGCAGTTCGAGCTCAGGACCTAGAGGCCTGAAACTCACACTAGGCGCATGTGCGTGCGTGCCCAAAATCCTGAGAAGAGAATGGAGGAGAGGGGACTGTAGTGTGGGCCTCCCCATGGGGTGTCCTCTCACTTTCCCTCTCTCTGTATCTCTCAGGTGAGCAGGGGCACTCCATGGCAAAAAAAAAAAAAAAAAAAAAAGTAAATAAATAGGTACTGTTATCAGCTACGTTTTCTCCACAAACGCTTCAGTCAACGAAAGCAGCTGTATAATTTGAACAAATAGTTAGCTTTTACAGGATTTACACTCATTGCCTCGTTAATTGAATCATGTGTCAACATAACAGAATGTTCACCGCTTGTCATCTGAGAGAAGCTCGGGGACCCCCCCCCCCCCCGGCCCAATTCCCCCCCCCCCCCGGGCTCAATGTTCCATATTCTGAGACACTTGTGTAGCAGGCAGGGGACCGAAGACCCAGCATTTCATTCATATTAGCTGGAGAGGGTTTAGTTCTGTCGCTTTTGTTTAAAACTGTAGAAAAGAAGCACACAGAAACCTATCATGACCTCAAATAATTCACTGGAAATTTAAAAAAAAAAAAAAATAACAATAGTGATAGACCGATGGTGAATTAAAACGTACGCTTCTCAGTTAGATACTAAAAATACAAATCTAAACATCTCTTTCAAGACTACCAGGGACTGGCGATCACATGACTCACTCCAAGATGAAGCTGAAATAGAAATGTATCAGAAAATATTTGACCAGGGTACTTTCCCAGCGGTGAAGTCACATTAGCTTTTTGCATCACTATGCCAAGGTATTTTTCTAAGAACTATTTATTTAGTTTTATTTGTTATTACCACTTTAAATTTGACCAGGAAGAAACAGTGAAAAAGAGAGAAAGAAAGCGAGAGAGTAAACCACCAGGTTCAGGCCTGATGGTCCTGCCCCATAGGAGTCTAGCACCTTAACCATCACACCTCCTGCTGGTCCCAAGCCAAGATATCTTAACCTGAAATTGACTTTTTTAAGGGATTGAGAAATTCTCCAGCTGTCCACCCCACAATCATGTAGGGAGGTTACTAACTGCCCACCAGGGATTAGAGAGAACCCTGCAAGATAGTTTGTCTGATAATCTCAGTGTAACAGTATCCAACCACAGCCCAAGGAGTGGCTGTTACTATGTAAATGGTTACATTACAAAACTAAAGCCAAAGCTATTGAGATGAATACAAAACAAATTAAGATTCCTGGAAAAGGTGCCAATGGCCTAATTCAAGAGCCTGTTTTTTAAAAAATAACAACAGCATTACTAAAGGATTGTATTACCCTCCTGTTGGTATTTCTTAACTGTAAACTGAAAAGAGAACTACCCTCAGGGTCACTGATTCGCCCTCCAAAGAAAGCATTAGCAAAGAATACCTAAAAATAAACAAAGGGGGACCAGCAGTTAGCATAATGGCTATGTCACTGGACTCCCATGTATCTAGCAGAACGTGGTTCAAGTCCTGGACCTGATGGCTTAAACTCATGCCAGGCGTGTGTGCGTGTGTGCCCAAGATCCCAAGAGGAGAATGGAAGAGAAGGGACTGTGGCATAGTCATAGTCATCCCCCCTAGGGGATGATTTCTCACTTTCTGTCTCTCTGTCTCTCTCTGTCTTTCTGGCAAGTGCACGCACCCTATAGCAAAAACCTCTCCAAAAAAAAAAGCATTCATACAGGGAAGTGAATACCCTAAGCACATAAGTATATTCTTAAGAGGAAACATTTTAAAAGCAGAAGTCACATTAAGTTCAAAATGCCAAAAAAAAAAAGTTCCTAATTTTAGTAATCTTATATACCTCCCCCTCCAAAAAAAATAGGCCTAGTAGTTGAGATGTATTGATTTTATATATAGAAACCCTATATATGTAGAACTCCCTTCCCTTTGAGAGAAGTGGGAAAGGTATGAAAAACAGGAATTGAGAATTCTTATATCGCATTTATAGAAAGGTACAGTTTTATTTTAATGAAATTCAGGAGTGATGGGGGAGGGCGCCTCCATGCCAGTTTCCCATTCTCCAGACATCTTCAAGAGCACCGACTCTCAGTGAGCTCAAGATAGCTTCGGCTCTAGAACAGGAGTGTTCGGCTGACAACAATCCAGAAAGGTCTGCAGTTTTCTCTGACTTTCCTGGGCTTGGCACTGCTTACCCCAGAGCAGCACCAGCCTGCAAAACCCACAGGGTGCACAGGCTCAGGAGGAAGGCAAGCTGAAAATACCTAGCAAGTACGTCTTCATCCACAGTTTGGCTTTTCGTGACTAATAACTTGAAGCGACTTACGGGTACCAGATCGTAGGGTTCGTGAATGTACTTGTTAGAAAGAAAGAAAGCAAGAAGAAAGAAGGAAGGAAAGGAAGAAAGGAAAATCTGATGACCACTCGGCACCCAAAGATTTTTTTTTCTTATGTCAAGGTAATAATTAAGCCATCTGGAATGAGTAACGCTTGAGGGACCCATGATGTCAAACAGAGAACAGCTTCGGTTTAAATTCCAGTATTTTACAGAACTGCATGGTTTCAAATTCTCTGCCAAGCAGACGCCTCTTTTTTATCATCAGTGCCACCAAGAGCTATTGCACGTCAAAGGGCCACATTAGCGGTTCTGCGAATTAGGAAAGGGAGAAAGAGACTAGGAGAGAAAATCCCACCGACCCTGATGCTTTGATGCACTTTCAAACTGTTAACCTGACGAGTCTTTTCTGAGACAGAGCGACATCATTCGAGATAAAATCACAACTCCGTATGGACTTACCAAGCCCCTGGGCCATGCCATCGGGCCCTTTCTTGGTCATTTAACCACACATCCCTGTCTGAATCACCAGTTCAGTGTGTACCTTTAAAGGAATCCCATTTCAGCCCACCAGATCTGTAAGTTGAGGAAAAGCAGCTCAGGAGACACGCTTTGCACCAGAAAGAAAGCCCAGTGGGTCAAAACCCACTTCCCATTGCCTGGGGCCCGGGAGAGTGGCAGCAGCTAGCAAGCGGCTGGACGGACGAGCCCTACGGGGAGCCAGAACTGACCACGTCAGTGTCTGCACCTGGGACAAAAGGCGGCCAGCCTGCGCATCCCGGCCCAGCAGCCCCAGGGACTGAGAGACAGTCGGAAAGGGGGACAGCAGGAAGCGGGGAAGGGTCGACCAGGCTGGAGCTCAAGCCAAAGACCGGGATGGGGCAGCCAGGGTCAGAGGGAAGGGAGGACAGCCACGGGCAGGACCACGGGGATGGAGTGGAGGGACCGACAGGGCTGGGTAGGAGAGGGCGACAAGGCCGCGGCAGGGGGGCAGCAGGGGCAGGCAGGGGCCGGGCTGGTCCCCTGAGGGCATCAGACCCCTGGCTGTGGCGCTTGCTGCGCGCGGGGCGCGCACGGGGCACTTTGGAGCGCTCTCTCCCGGAGTCCCCCCAACGGCTCTCCGATGCCCCATTTCAGAGATCAGAACTGCGGGGCCGACCGTGCTGCGCCGGCTCCCCGAGGTCACCCGCCCGGGGGCAGCAGTCACGGAGCGCCAGACCCACCCGGACGCAGGGGGTCGCTGGTGGCCGCTGGGGACGGCGGCGCACGGGGCGGCGCGGGCCGGGGGAGCGGTACCTGGGCTCGGGCAGGACGATCTTCTTGCTGGCGCGGGCTGCCGGCGTGGCCTTGCTCTTCTCCATGGCCATCAGGTAGCTGACATCGGCCAGCACGGCCTCCAGGTCCGCCATGTTGGCAATAATAAATAGTTTAAAAAAGAAAATACATAAATAAACTGTGTTTTGAATACAAGAACAACTGTATTACATGGACCTGTTTTTTTTGAGTTGACTCTAGCCGAGTGCACAACCCCCTCTTTGGATGACAGTGAGGAATTGGAGGTGCTGCAGTAACTCATTTATATCACTAGGGTTCCATTTGGAAAATGATACCTCCTGGTGTCTAATTTAATTAGTAATTGTGTTTTTGGTTCCAATTGAAAACCTCTGAAGAAAGGATTGTAATAAACTGCGGTTTATGGTATTATTATTGTTATCCTAATTATATTTACTATTGTGACAGTTTTCAATTAAGACACTTTTCAACTCCTCCTCCTCCTCCTCCTCGCCCGCTGCCCCGACTTCCCGCCCCGGCTCCCGGCGCTCCCTCGCCCGCCCCTCTGCCTTGGAAAGCTCCCGCCCGACGCCCACCACCCAAGGGCCATCCGGGAGGTCTCTGCGCCCCGAACTCCGCAGTTCTTAAACCGGACCGGGCGGATCGGCATCTTCCGGGAGGTCCGGGGCGGCCGCAGACGTGCGTGTTCCACATATCCCCGCATGGGATGCCGAAGCTGGGGGTCCAGCCAGCCGTGAACAGCGCCCCGGCGGCTGCGCCCCCAGCCTCGCTCTTTTTTACCGCTCCCTGTAAACTCGGCCAAGAGAAACCTAGAAGTTGGAGAAAGTTCTGGAGCTAAGCGGGGCTAACTGGGGGAGCGCTCCCAGCGCCAGAGCCCAGGGGCCCTGAGCAGGGCCCCAGAGGGAAGAGCTCTCTACTCCAGAGGGTCACCCCTCCCTAGCACTCACACTGGGGCGGACGGTCCTAGTTCGGGTGCTAAAATGGTCTCTGAGTGTCCTAGGTCCGGTGGGGTTTCACCTGTTAGAGAGCGCCTTCTGAGCACGCAGACCCCCCATGGGGGCGCATGAGGGAAGTGAAGAAGCCTGAACCCAACACGGAGACCAGAGGGAATTTCCAGCTTCCTGACCCTCAGACTTGGCGTCCCCAGTCCCCACCCCTGCCTGGGTTTCCAGTTGCTGCTTATTTTTCTGAAGCAGCGAGCCCAAGTCCACAGTCCACGTGGTGCTCAGGTTGGAGAGGTGGTAAAGGCCACCCAAGAAATGAAAAAACAATCCCGTTCATTCATCCTAACTGATCACCTTGCGCCATGAACCAAGCTTTCGCTAGGATTGGAGTACATGTTCTGAGGTCCATAGGTTCACCAGAAATGGGTTAAAGTCACATTTCCACCTGGTAAGGCCATGGTGGAAGTGGCCTGTCCCTCACCATAGAACCCTGCCCTCTGCCCTGTCGTTTCCCCTCCCACCCCGAGATCTCACCCATACAGTCCGTTTTCCTGCCATGCTGACCACACCACCGACCAGCTTCACCACACATTTCTCAAGGCCCAAGGCACCACGTGCATAAATTGTCCAGCTAAGGACAAGAGAGATGCAAGAATAGGTAAGTGGAAGGAGCTTGGCCAGCCGTGGAAAGCTGAAATAATGCGGGAACACAAGCTGCATTAATGAGACAGAGATGCAGGAGCCAAATAGGAAACTTTCATCTTCTACCCACTGCCTGCCTAAAAACAGGAACACAGACTGTCTTGTCAAGGGTCACCCTAGAAGGAGGGGTAAATTCCCCCGAAAAGGCATAACATTTCTATGATTTAATTAACATAAATTTCTTTCTTTCTTTTCTTTTCTTTTTTCATTGCTAGAGAGTGCATGTGCTCACCACAGAGAAATAGGAGAGAGAGGAAAAGTGAGAAAGCACCCACCCCCCACCCCCAGCAGGGATGACAATGCACTATCCCTTCTCATTCATTCTCCTCTCTGGAGTTCCGGCAGACACGTGCCCAGCGTGTTTCTCAAGACACCAGGTCGGGGTCTCGAACCACCAGATGGCCATGTGGGATCCAGATGCCTTCACTGCTATGCCACCTGGCCAGCTCATAATGTGTCTTTCTTATCAGTCGAGCTTTCAAGTGCTCAGATCATCATATACAAACTTCTTTTTGCCTCCCACGTCTTGGTCCTCTTTGACTTCGGACCATTTTTTCTGTCTGGTTTTGGTTTCAGTTTTTTTCGAGAAGCAAGGTGGCATACTGAGTTTGAAAGGAGACACACCTTGATTCATATCCCCACTCTGTGCTGGCTGATCTTAGAAGCAACGTCCCGCCTCTCTGTGCTCTCCCGGGTGAAGTATGAAGGCCGTTCGCCCGCCAGGCTTGTTGAGAAGACAGGAGAGAACTACCTCGCCTGACACCCAGTAACCGCAAAAAAGGTCAGCTCACTTCCTCTGTGTATTTGGTTTCATTTCACCCTGGCGTGCTAGAGAAGATACTGAGGCTAGTTGTTCGCAGTTGCTACATTTGAAGCAGGAAGACCCCTTACCAAAAATAACATCTCCCCAGGGCCCTTCTAGGAACCACAATGGCAAGCACGAGCCTCGCCTCGTCTGCAAACACCGGGAGCACTTCATCCTGCAGCAGAAGGAACAGGAATCCAAATTCTGCTCCTGTCACGGAGACCTGTACATTTAAGGTCAGCCAACTCAATGACCCTGGGGATTTTTTTTTCCTGGTATTAATCATATGTGAATTTCTTTTCCCTGGCTCTCTCTTTTGCTTTATCCACCCCCTCCTCTTTTTCTCTCCCCTGACTCTCTTAACACCGAACAGCTTTTCCTGTTCACTGCAAACAAAAGGCATTAATGACAACGTCATCACTGACCCTCCTGGATCCTGTTACTAAGCTCCATCACCAGCCTGTAATCTTTAGAAGGAACAGAGAAAACAAATAATGCTCCCTTGCAAATAATTATGTTTCCCACCCTCCCCCACGCTGGAGGATTTAAATGACTTTGGGCTCACGCTGCTTGTGATAATAGATGAAACTCCAGAGTTCCCACTCAGTTCTGAATCTTCCCTTTTCCTCTTTTCTCCTTTCCATCCTTAGGGGAGATGTCGCTGAGATGAATGCATGAAAGTTGAGGCTCTCCAGAGTTCATTTGGATGACAGCTTCAGTGAGCAAAAAAGCTAACCAGGGAACTAACTGGTCTTGTTTTAGATTCTGGGCTTTACTGGGACTTTCCACTTCCAGAACCCTTGGATTGTAAGACTAGTTGGGGGGGGGGGGGGGGGGG